>NW_020955654.1:330618-340760 GCF_003031625.1 Empidonax traillii
GGGGCTCTGATCCTGCTCTCTGGGGTGGGGGCCAGTCCAAGGGTCGCGGCCAGGGAAAAACGTGCAGCTGACGGAGAACGAGATCCGGGGGCTGTGCCTGAAATCTCGGGAGATCTTCCTGAGCCAGCCCATCCTGCTGGAGCTGGAGGCACCTCTCAAGATCTGCGGTGAGGACTCGATGGGTGGTGGTGGGGGGGGGTGGTCCTGCACAGCCCTGCACTGCCCACGGGAAGGCAGGGGGGCTGTGGGGAGCTGGGGTTCTGCTCACAGCCTGTCCCCCACCTCAGGTGACATCCACGGGCAGTACTATGACCTGTTACGGCTCTTTGAGTATGGGGGCTTCCCTCCTGAGAGCAACTACCTGTTCCTGGGGGACTACGTGGACCGGGGCAAGCAGTCTCTGGAGACCATCTGTCTCCTGCTCGCCTACAAGATCAAGTACCCCGAGAACTTCTTCCTGCTGCGGGGCAACCATGAGTGTGCCAGCATCAACCGCATCTATGGCTTCTATGACGAGTGTGAGTGCCCAGGCTGGGCTCTCCCCAAATGCAGCCCTTACCTGCTGCTTGTCCCAGTGCTGTCCTACCCCAGTTGTGATCAGAGTAGTCCTCCTACCCCCTCTGCCCTCCCACCGTGTCTTCTCCTGACCTCCCCCATGTCCTCCTGCCCACCCTGTGTCCTCCTGCCACCTCCTGCCCTCCTGTGTTCTCCTACCCCCGATGTGCTCTTGTCACCCTCTCTTGTCCCCCTGCTCCCTCCCCATATCCTGCTCCCCCTCCATGTTCTCCTGCCCCCTCCCACCCTCCTGTGTCCTCCTGTACCCCCATATCCTGCTGCCCCCCTGTGTCCTCTTGCCACCTCTCCTTGACCCCTTGACCTCCCGTGTCCCCCATCCATCACCCCAATTGTCCTCCTGCCCACCCCATGTCCTGCTGTCCCTCCTTGTCTTCCTGTCCCCCTCCACATCCTCCTGTCCCTTTCCATGTCCTCCTGCCAACCCCTCCTGTCCTCTTGTCCTCCCGTGTCCCCCTGGACATCCCAATGTCCCACTGCCATCCCCGTGTCTTCCTGGCCACTCCATTATCCCACCTGTCACCCCTTTGTCCAGCCCCATGTCCTCCTACTACCCCCTCCACCCAGTCCCACCCTGTCCCCCTGTGCCCCCCTGTCACCCACCTCAGTGCCCTCCCAAGGACACCCCCAAATCCTCCCTGTTCTCCCCAGGCAAGCGACGATACAACATCAAGCTGTGGAAGACCTTCACCGACTGCTTCAACTGTTTGCCCATCGCCGCCATTGTGGACGAGAAGATCTTCTGCTGCCACGGAGGTGGGAAAACCCCTTTCCAGGGATCTGGGAGGGGCTGTGGAGGGGCAGGATCTCTGTGCTGAGCTCTGAGGTTGCCCCTTCTCTGCAGGGCTGTCCCCAGACCTGCAGTCAATGGAGCAGATCCGGCGGATCATGCGGCCCACGGACGTCCCGGATCAGGGACTGCTCTGTGACCTGCTCTGGTCTGACCCCGACAAGGACGTGCAGGGCTGGGGGGAGAACGACCGCGGCGTCTCCTTCACCTTTGGTGCCGAGGTGGTGGCCAAGTTCCTGCACAAGCACGACCTGGATCTCATCTGCCGGGCACACCAGGTACTTCTGGGACCTCCAGAATGTTGGGGAGTGCCCCTGGAGCGGGGGTTTGCCTTCCCAGGGGGTGTTGGCTATAGGGTAGGTGTGTGTACCCCAAGGATTTGCCCCCCAAGGGCTGTGTGTACTCCAGGTGTGGGTCATGAGGGGGATTTGCCCCCCTTTGAGGGGTTGTTGGGAGTGTGTAGGCAGGATTCCTGGGGGGATTTGTGCTAGGATTTGCGTATTTATCCTAAAGGGCTGGCAATTTACCCCAGGATTTGGGTATTTTCCTTGGGATTTGGGCATTTGTGTAGAGGTGGATATTGGCCCCAAGGGGGAAAAATTTGCCTGACATTGACCCTGGGGGAGTGAACATTTGCCCCCTGAGGGTCAAACTTTTGCCCCAAGGGAGTGGTTATTTGCCCAATGGGGGTGGATATTTGCCCCAGGGGAGTGAGTATTCGCCCCAGGGGGGGAAATACTTGCCCTGGGAGCCTGGATATTTTGCCCTGGGGGTGGAAGTGGGAATTTACCCTGAGTGGCTGGGTGTTTACCCCAGGGAAGTTGATATTCATTCACCCTGAGGAGGTGAATATTTGCCCCAAGGGGTGGCTGTTTGCTGCTGAGGTTGGATAGTGGTCCCACGGGGGTGGTTATTTGCCCTGGGGGGGGGAAGCGTCTGCCTCGAGGCTGCTCAAGACGTGCCCCCCTTGCGCAGGTGGTGGAGGATGGCTACGAGTTCTTCGCCAAGCGCCAGCTTGTCACCCTGTTCTCGGCCCCCAACTACTGCGGCGAGTTCGACAACGCGGGCGCCATGATGAGTGTGGATGAGACTCTCATGTGCTCCTTCCAGGTGGGCTGGGCAGGGGGAGGACACCCCCAATTCCTGCTGGGGGGGGCCGGGGGGGAGAGCAGAGGGCGCTGAGGCGTTGTGCCCTGGGGGCAGGAGGGGAGTGGAGCGCTGGGGCAGGATGGTGTGAAGCCCCCTCTTCGCCCGTCTCTCTCCCTCCCCTCCTGCATTTCTCTCCCCCCCTCACTGCTTTCTGACTCATTTCTTTCCCCCCGACCAATTTCTCTCCCTTGCCCCCCAGATCCTGAAGCCAGCTGACAAGAGCAAGGGCAAGTACGGGCAGTTCAGTGGGCTGAACCCCGCCGGGCGCCCCGTCACCCCACCCCGAAACTCTGCCAAAGCCAAGAAATGAGCCGTAGGACCCACCCCCCGCCCCGGCCAGGGTGCTGCCCACCCACCTCCCTGCCCCCTCCCCACACCCACACACAAAATCAGGTTGCTCTTCTTTCAACTCAAGTTTTTTTATTTGGAGGATCCTGTTCCCCCCCTCTTTGAGCCACGCTCCACCAAAGCAAGTCCAGTGCCAGGGCAGGGAGTGCTGGGGTGAGGGGGGAGCCTGGAGCCCAGAGCCCAGCCCTGGGGTGGCAGCAGAGGGGGGAGCAGGAGGAATTTTTTGGGGAATAAACTTGTAATGAATCGGGTCACTGGGAGGTGCCTGTGCTGGTGGTTGATGCTGTGGGGGTGGCAGTGGCTCGGGGCTCAACATTCTCCGTCGCTGTCCTCCACCAGCACCTCCTGGGTGGGGGCCAGGCTGGGCCCCCCTGGTGTCAGCACCGACCCAAAAAACAGGGAGCGGAACTGTAGGGAGAAAGGGAGAGGGTCAGGAGTGGGCTGTGACCACCCCCTGCCCCCAAGCACACCCATCCCAGACCTTCTTGTGAGGCGGTGTCCCTGGCACAGCTCTGTCCTCATCGTCTTCCTCCTCCTGCTCCTCAGGGTTCCTCTGGGCTGCCCGGGGAGTGCGCAGGGGGAAGGTGGGGCTGGGGGGGCCCCCCGATGTCCCCTCACAGCCACTGGTTTCCAGGGCAATCATGTAGGACTCGAGATCATCGGCAAAGTTGTCGGCAGGGGTGGGCAGGTGGGACACACTGATGGGGAGGGAGTGAGGAGACAGGGGCAGAGTTGGGAATGTTCACTCTGGTCGCTGCTGTTGGCAGCTGGAGGTGGTTCGTGTGGAACTCACCCGTTGGTGGGGGAGGGGAGGGAGCTGCTTTCCAGGTCAGAGAGGGTGGCCAGCACCAGGTGAACCTCCAGCACGGTGTCATCCAGGGTGAAGACCACCGGCCTGGGGGCACAGAGGGGCTGAGGGTCAGGGGGACAGAGACAGGGCTGGCACGGGGGGGGGGGGCAGCACCTGCTCCTACCTGCCAGGCTCATCAAAGGAGATGGTGAGGAGCAGGTTGGAGGCCTCAGCGAAGGTCAGCAGCCCCTGGGGACAAAGGTGGGGGATGAGGGGGGCTGGAGGGCAACACGGGGGCCGGGGGAACCCAGAGGGACTCACCCGAAATTCCTTGAGGCAGAAGGTGATGTGGGAGCCCGGGGACATGGTCACTGACTGAAACTCATCCTCAGCCAGCCACAGCTCCGTCACCATCGTCTTGCTCAGCTCTGATGGGAGGAGGAGGTGGGTGAGGGAGCTGTGAGGGCACCCCAGGGCGGGCAAGGGGCTACTTCAGCCCACAGGACTCACCTGCTTCGTCCTCCACGTAGTTCCGGAGGCTGATCTTGCCCCCAGGGCCAGTCCCCAGCGTCACCTCAGCCAGCGTCGGGGGGAAGTGGACCACAGCATCTGCCAGCACACTGGGGGCACAGGGGGTAGGCAAGGGGGGCAAATGAGCACCCTAAATCCCACAGGGCCAGCTGGGATCCTTCTTTCCTTCCGCCCTCATCCCCCTCTGCCCACACCAGTGTCCCTCTTTGTCTTGCCCATCCCAGTGCCGTCCCCATACCCTCTGCCACCCCCAGTGCCTCCCCATGGCGTCCCCTTTTCCCCCCCTCACCGTGCTGGGGCACAGAGGTGGCTGGAGCAGCGCTGGGTGTCGAACACGGCCTGCAGCCGCTCACACTCCTGGAAGGCCAGGTTATGTGTCTTGGTGACACCTGGCAGTGGGGACACAGGCTCAGCAGGGCAGCACACGGTGCCAGCATGTCCTCAGTGCTGTGTCACCCCCCTGGCACTCACCATACTTGCAGTGGAGCTGCAGGACCAGGCGGCTGGTGCGGGGCTTGAGCAGGATGAGGCATTTCCCCACTGACTTCTCCAGCGAAGGCAGCGAGCGGAACACGCCCAGGAAGGACTGTGGGCAAGGGATATGGATACAGGGACTGTCACCTGCCCGAGAGCAACAGGGAGCTTGGGAGGGGGTGCCTGGGCAGGGGGTCCGCACCTTCATGTGGACTTTGCATCGGAAACGCTCGGTGTCGGGCGTGGGGCCGCCCGGCTCGTACAGCTGGAAGAAGAGGGGGGCAAAGAGGAAGGAGGCGAAGGCGGAGCGCGAGGAGTTGACAGCGCGCAGGGACAGCTGAGGACACGCACACACAATGTTGGCACTGCCTGAAGGGACTGAAGAGGGCACGGGTGCCCCCCCCAGTTTCCCCCCCAGCTGCTCCGTACCCCCTTCTCCATGGGCTCCAGGTACAGCTCGTCACCGATGCGGGACAGGGAGTGCACGGCTCGGCCCAGCACTGGGAAAGAGAGGGTGAGTAGGGGGGGAGGAGGCAGGGCCGGGGGGACCCCCCACTGCCCCGTGCCCGCTGCTCACCTCTGACGTTGCCGCCCGCGATGATACATTTCATGGCACCGGGCGGGCACGTGGGGGCTTCGCGCCACAGCCCACAGGCCCCGCCCCCGAGGGGACCGCGCCCCTCCCACGGGCCACGCCCCTTGGTGACGCCTAAGAACTAGACCGCGCCTCCGTCGCTAAAGACACGCCCCCAGATTGCTCCGCCCCGCGGCCTCACTGTTCCCCTCCCTTCCTCACGGTTTTTGGTTTCCCCCCTTCTCGCCCCCCCCCCCCCCCCCCCCCCCCCCCCCCCCCCCCCCGGCCCCCCCCCCCCCCCCCCCCCCCCCCCCCCCCCCCCCCCCACTACAAGCCCTCCTGGTGGTTCCGGCCGCTTCACCCCCGCCAGTGCCTTCCCGGCTTCCCGCGCCCGCCCTGCGCCCGCCGCCTCCCCATTGGCTGGGAGTGCCACTCGGTCCCGCCCCCGCCGTGTCCCGATTGGTCCGCGCCGGGGGCGCTCGTGACGACACGACACGAGAGCACCACGTGACCGGCGCGCATGAGGGAAGCGCCCAGCTGCTACCGGGGACGGCAGGTCCCGCCCTCTCCCGGCTCGCTATTGGTCAGCGCTCGGAGTGACGTGCGGATCGACCAATGGGGCTTCGACGAACCCCTCGGCGCCGCTCCCCGCGCCGGGTCCTTCCCGGGGCTTCCCCACCCGTCCCGACGTTCCCCCGGGGTCGTTCCTTCCCTGTTCTCCCCAGCCCCTTGGCCCCCCGCTTCATTCCCTGCAACATCGCAGGCGGGGCTGTCCTCCCGCAGCATCGGCCGTTCCACCTGGTCCCCTCGCCCCATCCTGCATTCCAGGTGCTTCCCAGGAAGGGATACAGCTTCCCGGAGCTGCTCCGGTGCTCCCCAGGTTCCCGGGGATTTTTTTATCCCTGCCTCCCGGGGGCAGGACGCTTCTCCCACGTGCAGTGGTTAATGGTTAGTGGTCTCTCTCCATCCTGCAGGTGCTGCTGGCTGTGTATCCCAGAGAATCATGGAATCCTGGAGTCGTTTTGGTTGGAAGGGACCTTAAGGTCCATCCAGTCACACCTCCCCGCCATAAGCAGGGACACCTTCCACTAGACCCAGTTGCTCCAAGCCTTGTCCAACATGGCCTGGAACACTTCCAGAGATGGATTTTGGGGGTGTCCCGGGATTCTGCAGTGGGAGGGGATGCTGTAAATTCTGGGCTGGCCAGGTATATCCATGGGTTGTCCATAGAATCCCAGGATGGTTTGTGTTGGAAGGGACCTTAAGGCCCCCCCAGTCCCACCTCCCTGCCATGGGCCCAGACACCTCCCATTAGTCCAGCTTGCTCCAGAGTGGCCAGGAGCACTTCCCAGGATGTGGCACAGGCTCCCACAGCCGCCCGTGCTCGCAGCCAGCCTGGAGCGCCGGGCTCTGGGCTCGTGGCCTCAAGGGAGCCCGGGGGATGTGTCTGTGAGGAACTCGAGTCATGCTCACAGCAGGGTCCTCCAGCTGGCTCCTGCCCGCCGCCAGAGCAGCCGCTTCCCAAGTCCCTCCTCCCGGGCTCAGTGGCTCGGAGGGGGCCCCACTGCTGGCACCTGATGGGGGGGAGGAAGGTCAGGGGGGTGCAGAGCCCCTTTTCTGTGGCTGCCACCTTCCAGGACGTGCTCACAGCCTCTCCTCTTCCTCTCTCCCCTCCCAGGTGTGCCTCACTCCCATGGCTTGTATCCAGGATTTGGGACCCTCGGTGATGTGTCCCCTCCAGGTACACAACCTCCGACCTTCAGGGGAGCTCTGGGGAGCCAAGTCATGTGTGGGGGGCTGAGCCGGGCTCAGCACTCTGGGGCCTGCCTTGGCCTGGGCTCAGAGTCCAGCTGGATCTGGCTCCTCCACCCCTGGGGTGAGCCCTGGCTGCCTCCCTTCCTCCCAGGAGGAGGAGGAGGAGGAGGAGGAGGAGGAGGACAGGATCGTGTGCAAGCGTCCGCTCCAGCTCTGCCAGAGCTGCCGGGCTCCTCTGGAGCAGCATTCCCAGGAGGGGCTCTGGCCTCGGAGCTCGGCGCTTTATGGGGCTGCGGAGAGGACGCAGCTGGCTGTGGTCGTGACACACACACCTCAGCAGGGGCCAGAGCCAGGCCACCCCTCCTCCTCCTCCCTTCAGCACCGATGAGGGAACGGACTGGACGTGGCAACAAGAGCCTGGCAGCCTCTCGGGGGGCTGCGGCACCGTCGGGCTGAGCTGCGCCCACCCAGGGCTCTCGCCAGGGTTGGGGAGCTCACCCAGGGGTGGCGATGGGCTCTTTCCTCACGCCCTGGCAGGCTTGGGGATGTCTCCCAGCCTCTTTCCCGCTCCTCCGGCTCTCTTCCCGGCACATGGCACAGCGCCCTTGGCCAGGGAGACAGACGGCCACAGCTGGGCTCCTGCTGCCAGCCCGGCAGGAGGGGACACGTTGAGCCGGACGGCTGCTCCATGCCCCTGGCTGCGCCCCAGGGGTGTCCCCAAGGAGCTGGGCACTGCCTGCGCCTCCCGGCCCTCGCCTTGCGGGCGGTTTGGGACTAAACCTGGCATTTCTGGGTCTGGCCCCGCTGTGCCTCCCTCCTCCGGGCTGCTGGCCGCAAAGGTCAGCAGTGGGAGGCTGGGCTGGCTGTGGGGGGACTGGGGCACAGAGGTGAGCTCAGCTGCCCTGTGATGAGGCCCCCAAGGGCAAGGCAGGCAGGGCCTCACCCAGCAGAGCCACTGTGGGCACTGGGCAAGGAGAAGAAGGTGAGAGAGGAGGATGAGGCTGGATGAGGCTTCCCAGTGGTTTGACCTGTGCCCACTTTGTCCTGGTGAAGGGGCTCCACCACTGGCTGGCACAGGGGACTGGGAAGGGGTTCCACCACTGGCTGGCACAGGGCCTGGGAAGGCAGGAGCCACATCTGCTGGGCCACATTACCCTCCTCCTCCTCTCCTCTCTCAGGTGATGGCCCAGCGTGAGCTGTGGTGGCTGAAAAACTCCCCCAAAGTGCAAGCGCAGTGCTGGACTTAGGGGAGGGGAGAGGGCAGTGAGGGCAGCCCCACTGCCTCTGCAGGCAGGACACCCCTGGGGATGGCAGCTTTTCCCAACTGCTCCAGTGCTGCTGGCAGGAGCTGTTGGCTTGGGGGGGGAAACCAGATAACTTGTCCCATGGCTAGGGGGTGGGAAGGGCTGGCCCCATGTCGGGCAGACCCCTCAAACACGCTGCCAGGGCTTCGGTGGATCTGGGGAAAGGGTGCAGTCTGAGCAGGGCACTCTGTGTCCTGGAGAAAGCCGAGAGGATGGGATCCTGCAGGAAGGGCTTGGACCAGCCAAGGCCAGGGTCTGGAGTGGAAGCGAATCCGCCTGTTACCTCCCGGCCCTTCCCGGCGCTCCCAGCGCCTTTGTTTTAAACAAAGGTTTTTTTTGGGGAGAGCCAGGACGTTCCCCTCCCCGCTGAGAGAGCCCCTGCGGCAGCACCCACTCGTGGCTGTGGGACACGAGGGGAAGGGATGAGGGGCTCTGGCTGGCGGGTTGCCCCCCTCCCCTCCAGCAGCGGCTCCCTCGTCCCTAGGGGTCTCCCCACGTCCCCCACACCTACTCCACCCACCCACCCTGCGTGGGCTGTGGGGAACGTCGCGGTATGCGCCAAGGGCCCCGCGGTCGCCGGGATGGAGTTCATTCTAACAGGGGAGGATAATTGGGAAGGAAGCGGCTCTGGCACCCGGAGGGATGGGGCTAGTGTGGGGAGGAGGGTCCCTCCCCGTCCCCGCATGGCTGTGCGGGACGGGGGGCACTGGGAGGAGCGAGACCCCTCCCCGGGACGGAGGGTCCCCCCGGGGCTGAGCCGCCGCCGCCGCCGCTCCGAGGGGTTCCGGCGGTGCCGCCGGGACCCCGCCGCGCTCCCCCCGCCCCGCCGCTCACCTGCCGCCGTCCCAGCGGGGCAGCGCCCCCCGTGCTGCAGGACCCCGAGCCCGGGCGGGGGTCCGCGCCCACCCCCCGGACCCTCTCTCTCCGCCAGAGGGGAGGGGACCGGCCGTGCCAGCGGAGAGCCCGGGACCCCCCCATCCCCGCCCCGCCGCCACCCTCCGCGCACCGGCCGGCCCCATCCCTCTGCCGCTCCTCCCCGCTGCCCCGGGCGGGGGGGAAGAAAGGGGGGGGCAAGCTGGCACCCCACACCCCCCACACCCCCCCACCACGGCCCCGGCCCCGCCAGCGGAGCCTCTCCGCCAAACTTCGCCCCGTCCACCCCCTCCTCCCCTCCCCGGACCCCCCCTCCCTCCCGTTCCCTCCGTGCCCCCCCGGGACCGGGCTCTCGGCTCTGTGCGCGGGGAGGAGAAGAGGCGAGAGGGCTCAGAGCGGCAAATGGGAGCCGCAGTCCCGGGCCGGTGTGCGGGACCGCTGCCTTCCCGCCCGGGGACCTCCGAGCACGCACCCAACGCGCCGGCCCCGCGCCCGTCCCGCATGGAGCTGAGAGCAGGTAGGAGACCCCCCCCAGCAAAGCGGCCCCGGCCCTGCACCGGCTCCGCCACTAACAAAAGCCGTGCGGGAGCCAGGACCGGGGGGCGCAGGGAGGGAGAAAGCGGGGGTCCCCCCCTTCCCAGCCGGCCGGCAGCACCCTCGGGGACCCCCCTCTTCCCTTCCCTCCGCCTTCCGCAGCTCCGGGGCTCGGCTCCAGCCTCCCCACCTCTGCCCGGTGCCGGGACCCCGGGGATGGGGAAAGGGGGGATAAAGCCGGGGCGAGCGGGGGGAGAGGGAGGGAATGAATGGAGCTTGTTCTTGTGTACAATTGCATCAAATACATTCTTGAAAGCAACCTGGTTCTGCTTAACACTTGAATTGGGAAAAAAAAAAAAAAAAAGAGGAAAGAAGGAGGCAGCAGCTTGGAGAGGGTGGATGCGAGCTCCAGCGGTTTTTTTGTGGGTTTTTTTCCGCCTTTTTTTT
>NW_020955654.1:341467-352764 GCF_003031625.1 Empidonax traillii
AAAAAAAAAAAAAAAAAAAAAAAAAGAAAACCAACAAAAAAACCACCACCCAACCCCAAGAGCGAGCGAAGCAACGAGCCAGGGCTGAGGCGAGCGGGTGGGCGAGCGGGTGCCGAGCAACAAAATCCCCCTGCACCCCGACTATGCTAAATGTTACCGGGGAGCTCTCAGGTAAGCCCACGGCGCTGGGTGTGGGGCGGGGGGTGACCCAACTCCCCTGCCTGTATCTGCCGGGAGGTTTTTTTCCCCTTTTCCAAACCGACTGCTGATTTTAATTTGATGTGATTAAAACGTCTGTCTGGCTTTGGGATTGATTTAAGACTTTCCCCTCTCTAGGTTGGGTTGTTGTTTTTTTGGTTTTGTTTTTTTTATTTTTTTTCTCCTTTCTCTCGTTCCCTCTTTTCCATGCATGTTTGTGATTACCAGGGAGGGAACCGCCGCTGAGCACGGAGAATTAAACCCCGGGACTGACAGAGGGGAGGAGAAGGAAAGTCGATGGGATTTAGGGGGGCAGGAAGAGTTAGCTTTCCTGCCCGGGGCTGGATTTCGGGGCTTGACTCCGAGCGCCGTCGCTAGAGCAGGCGAGATTCCTCCGGGACACAGCAGCGGGATTTTGGGGTGCCGGGGAGGGGAGCGTCCCCACGGCCATGGGACGGCTTTGTTCCCCCGGCCCGAGCAGCCACCAGCACCCGCGGGGCCGCTGGGGGTCTGGCCTTCCCCGGGGCACACCGGAACGGGGGTTCCTCGCCGGGAAAATGCTGGAAAACACCCTTAAAAGGTCACAGCGTGGGCGCCGCGAGGCTCCGCGGGGTCCCGGGCGGCGGGACCGGGGCCGGGGCAGCACGAGGCCGGCGCCGGGCTCGGCTCTGGCTCTCGCCGTGCCGGCGGTGACGCAGGACGGGCACAGCGGGGCGAGCGCCGGGGAACTGGAAAAGCGAGGCCGGGATCCCCAGCGGCTCCATCGGCCTCCCTCGCCCCTTCCTCTCCCCTCTCCCGCTGCCGCCGAGGCCGCTGGACGTGGCCGCACCGGTGGCACAGCCGCGGACCGGGCCCGCGGTGCGGGGGACGCCGAGCCCGGCGGGGCCCGAGCTCGGCCGCCACCGGCCATCCCGACCCCGCTCCCTGTTTTTGGACATCCCCATCCGTGGACTGCCCGTCTCTCGTTCCCGGCGGGGCTCGGGGACGCTTGGCATCCCCGGTGTTCCCGTGCCTATTTAGCAGGCGGCGCGAGGGCACGGTGACGGCGGCACATCTGGGCTGCATTAGGCGCGGGCTCCGCAGGGAAATGCACAGGGCTCTGCTTACAGGGCCGCGCCAGGGGGAGATTTATGCCCTGCTAAGTGGCACCAAGGCCCATAAATCATCCCCCCAGCCTCCCCCCGCCGCGGCAGCGCCCATATCCCTCTGCCACCGTGCCTGCTGTCCCATGCCAGCATCCTGGCAGAAACACGGGGCTGCGCTCGCCCCACTGCAGATGGGATATTGGGGAAGCAGGCGGCCCATGAGTGCTGCGACCACGGGTGGCACGTGGCCCATGGGTGCCGGAGGTGTCCTGGGATTCCCCAGTGTGCTGCAGGGACATGGGGATATCAGGGCACTGCCAGTCCCACGCTGACCCCGTGGCACCGTGGTGGAAGATGCCAGGGGTGGCAATGGGTCTGGGCATGCCAGAGTGTGTCACTCAGCACTGTCACTGGCGGTCCCCTGTGCTGTTGTAGAGCTGCCACCCTTGCTCTGTGCTGGTGAACCCCCCTGAGCAGTGCCAGGGGGGCTGGTGGTCTGTGTGGCTCCATGACCTGTGCCAGGAGCGGCGGGAAAGGATCGGGATGCCTCGCGTGGCTCGTGGGTGCTGGGTGTGCGTGCGGGGCAGCGGGGTCTGGTTGGGATTAGGGGCCTGCACCCCCCTCACCGGCAGGAGTGTTTCCATCATGCTGCTGTCTGGAGCTGGAGTCGGAGCCGGATAGGAAATCCAGGCCCAGCTAATTATGGCCTCGCTGGAGTCTCCCGTGTGCGGCCGCATTTATAAACACACGGAGGAGACAGGATGTAAACACTCAGCGCCGCGAGCGCAGGCATGGGGGGGGAAGCGGGGCCACGCGCCCCCCGCGCCCCAGCCCGCCCCTGGCACAGTGGCTTTGCCATGGGATGGGATGGATGGGTGGGGACACCACTGTGGTGGCTGTGGCTGCTGTCGAGCAGCAAGAACACACATGTCCTTCCCTCGGAGCTCAGGTAGTGCTGTGTTCATGATCTTTGGATGTGGAATGTGAGCATCCTTGTGTTCCTGTCGGCTCCAAAGGGCTGCTGTGCCCCGGTGTCATCTGCCTTGCCGTGGCGGGGTTAAACACCAGCAGTGTGGGGACACAGAAGTGTCTGTCCTTGTGCCCTTGAGTGTCATCTGCTCCAAGACCCTTGGAGCTGACAGCCACACTGGGCTGGGAAACGCCCCGTGGAGGGTTAAGTGGTGCCAGTTGGTGACCAGGACGTGACTGGGACAGTGGGGACAGGGCTGCTTTGCCCTCAGTGCAACACTCATTCCTGGCCACCACAAGGCCATGTTCTGGCCCCAGGAATGGGGCTGTGGGGCGGGATGGGGCTCTGCTCGCCGCTGGCTTCCGGCCCATCAGATACAGCAGCTCCTGCTGCGGCGGTGGGGGCCGCCTCGGCTCCATCTGCTGCCGGGGGGCTCTGGGGCCAGGGGTTCCCCCTTCCCGGCTACCGCCCCCGCCACAAGGGTTTCGGGAAAGCAGCTCCGGGTGGGTTGCGGTCACTCAGCCTTCGGCAGCTCTGCCCACAGCATGCCCAGGGAACAGCTCACCGGCTCCCTGGCCGAATTCCTGCCTCGGCCGCTCGCCAGGAGGTCTGGCCAGCATTGCCGCCTGCGCTGCTGGGGGGGTGGCAGGGCAGGGGTCCTGACAGTGTCACCCTAAGGGCAGCTGAGCCACGTCTCCACTGCCACATGTGTGAGGGTCGTCTGTGGCACTGCCAGCGTGTCCGGTGCGGGTATCCAGGGCTGCTGCTGTTGGAGCTGGGGGATCCCTGCTCCCATGGCCCCCCATCACCCCGGCTCCCCGGGTGTCCCCGGGGCCGAGCGGGTGACCCCGGGCAGCCACGCCATGAGCTGCTTACGTGGGCTGGAAGCATCCTGGCCGTGCTCCAGGGCCGGTTTTGAAACCCTCGGGCTCTTCCTCTCCGACGTCACTGCGATCCAGCTGTGCCGGCTGGAGCCTCCCTCCTCCACTGTCTGTTCTGATGGGTGCCCGGTGCCAGACACGGGGAATGGGGTGGGCAAGGGACAGCGGGGGCACCTGCTATGGCTGGGCCACTGTCACTGCTATGTTGTGGGCACTATCACTGCTGTGTTGTGGGCCTTGTCACTGCTGTGCCACGGTCACAGTCACCACTGTATCATGGTCACTGTCACTCCTGCGTCATGGTCACTGCTACCACTGTGCCACTGTCACTGGTGTGCTGTGGGCCTTGTCACTGCTGTGTCATGGTCACCAGCACCCAGAGCCATCCATGCCATGCCATGGCCACTGCAGTGCCACTGCTGTGCACCCCACCATTCCCATCTTCCAGTCACCCACCTCCACCCCGTTTCTCCCTCATCCTCATCCTCGTGTCCCAGCCACCTGCCTGGGAGCTGCCGTGTCTCCATCCCCATCCCATGTCCCTGCCATCCCCCCCATCCTGTTCTCTGGCTGTGTTTGGTTTGGCGCTGGTTGGGCCAGGGCGGTTGTAAATCCCGCCTGGAAACCAGAGCCGGCGGCGGGCAAGGGTCCGGCCAAAGCAAACAGCGGGAAGGAGGGGTGTGGTGTGAGTCACCATGGCCCCCCCGTGGCCCCCCCGGCCCACGCTCACACGCACACGGGGCTGGCCGCACGCTCCACACGCTGGGACACACCAGGATGCACCAGAACGCGGGCAAGTGGTGGCACGTGCCCTCCGTGGGGGCACCGGGTGAGGCATGGCAGGCAAGGGCGGGCGGCTGCCACGCACAGGAGTGGGGACACGTGGCATCATGCGTGGGCGCGGGGTGTCACATGCTTGGTGTGGTGCGTGCACAGCATGTCACACACATGGCGTGTTGTGTGTGCGTGGCGTGTCACACACGTGGTGTGGTGTGTGCACCGAGTGTTGCCCTCTCAGAATGTGTCATGGGTGCAGAGCCTATCACAGTGTGCTGTGTATGCACAGTGTGCCATGCACGCAGCGTGTCATATGCACACGAGTGTCACCCCTTCACAGGATGTGTCCTGTATGCACAGCACGTTGCACACATACCTGGCATGTCACGCATGCGCAGCTTGTGCATGGACACCCTTGCAGGTGCATCCCACAGTCACACACCTCTGTGGTACCCAACACACCTATACAGTGTCCCACACCTGTGCACACCTATTGACAACTGCATGGTGTCTCCCAGGTGTGATCACTGTCCTGCACATCCACAGGGTGCATCCCACGTGTATCCTGCGTGCCCCCAGGGCAGTTGCATCCCACACAGCGTGGCTTGGCGGGTGCAGGGATACCCACCACGATGGGGCTACTGTGGCCAGAGCAGGGGTGTCCCTAAGGACACTCGTGCGTCAGTGGTGGTCAGTGATGGGGAGCGGTGACGTGCGGGGGCACACGGGGGCTGCCCACTCCGGGAGCCCCGCAGTACCGAGCCGTGCCAGCAGCCAGTCTTTCCCGGGAAGAGCTGCTGGGAAGGCCAGTTCTGGTGTGCCGGGGTGCCAGCTGGCCGGAGCATGCTGGCTGTGGGCCGTGACCTTTGCACAACCGCCGGCGCGCGAGACCGTGGCTCCCGGGCCTCCCTGACGTCAGGCTGATGACGGGACCCCGCCGGTGCTTTCCGGTGGCTTTGGCAAAGGTCACCTCACGACCCAGAGCCGTGTCCCACCCCCCTGCATTCCCGGTGGCCCCTCAGCAGGGATCCCCGCTGGGTGCCCAGCCTGCTCCAGCATTGGCGGTGCCCAAATATATCCCAGGCGTGTGTCCCTGCGGGAATGCCAAGGCCGTGCTGCTCCAGACCATATAAAGGATTGTTGGTGCAGCCACGGGTGGGAGTGCTTGGAGGGGAGCTGGGGGGTCACTGCAGTGAAGGGGGGGGTCTCTGCTGCTCCAGGAGGGGGTGCTGAGGTAGGGGAGCCCCCACCCTCCCCAAGCTCGTGCCTCAGTTTCCCCTCTCTCAGAGGGGTAACACAGGGATACCCTGCGGGCCCAGAGCTGCCCACCCTGAGCCAGACTGTCCCTGTCACCCGCCCTGAGGTGCCGCGTGTCCCCTGCAGGTGACTCTTGGGGGATCTTCACCTTCCTGTGCGCTGCACTCTGCAACCTGCCGGCGCTGCCAGCACTGAACTGCTCCGAGGAGTTGGGCGCTGGCCAGTCCATCCAGCAGACCTACGACCTGACCCGCTACCTGGAGCACCAGCTCCGCACCCTCGCCGGCACCTACGTGAGTACTGGACGTTTACCCCCCCCCCCCCCCCCCCACATAGGGATATCCACTCCTTGCCAGGCCACTCCCATGCCGGGGGGCATGGAAATGCCTCATCGCCCTCCGGGCACAGGGCGGCTCCACGGCCCCCTCCCCTCACCCGTGATTCCATCATGGGTGTGAGCATCAGCCTCTCCCTCCCTGCCGGCATTGCCAACTCAGGCGGAGGTTCCCCGTCTCTGCCCTGACGTGCCCTTGGCGGTGCCGGCACGTTGGGAGCCAAGTGGTGACAGTGTCACTGCCTGGCATGTGATGGGAATGTCCCCCGTGGGGATGCAGTGGGAAGGGGGGTGTGATGAGGAGGGGAAAATGGAGAGTGGGGATGTGGGGACTTTGGATGTGGGGGACAAACACAGACTTGGGACACTGAGAACTGGGAGGGAGGGACATGGAAAATGAGGACATGATGGGCACATTCACCTGGGGGACATGGGACATGGGCAGAGGGACAAGGAGGCTGAGGATATGGTGTGCAGGGGGACACAGAGACTGGGAAAGAGGGGGACAGGGAGACCTGGGACATGTTGGGTATGTCAGCCTGGGGATCATGGCAACATGGAGACAGGGGACATGGTGTGCAGCTGGGAAGAGGGGAATGTGGGACACAGCAGACATGTCCACCTGGCAGACATAGGGCATGGGCAGGGGGGCACAGAGGCCCGGGAAAAAGGGGACATGGAGACTGGAGCCAAGGTGGACATGTCCCCCTTGGGGGACATGTAGAACTGGAACCTGGTGATCATGGGGACCTGGGGGACATGGAGGCTGGGGACAGGGTGAACATGGAAACTGAGGCCATGAAAGGGAAAGGGGCACAGTCAACCCTGGGGGGAAGTGAAACCTGGGATGGGGGGAACGTGGAGACCTGGGCCATGCTGGGTGTGTGCACCTGTGGGGTGTGGATAGCTGGGACATGGTGGTCACGGGGAATTGGGACATGGCAGGCAGGAGCGCACGGAGACAGCATGAGGGGGGACAACCCCATACCCACTTCACCCTCCGTTGCCTTCCAGCTGAACTACCTGGGGCCCCCCTTCAATGAGCCCGACTTCAACCCCCCGCGTCTGGCGCTCGCCGAGCGGGTGCCCAGCGCCACAGTGGACCTGGACCTGTGGAGGGGCCTGACGGACAACGCCCGCCTGGCCGCCAACTACCGCGCCTACAGCCGCCTGCTGTGCTACCTGCGCGTGCTGGACGGGCAGGTGGGCACGGCCGAGCTGCGCCACCGCCTCGCCCACTTCTGTGCCAGCCTCCAGGGGCTAGTGCTCAGCATCGGCGGTGTCATGTCCTCCCTGGGGTACCCGCTGCCCGCCGGCCCTGCCGGGCCCCCCGCCGGGCCCCCCGAGGCCCCCCCGGCCCCCAACGACTTCCTGAAGAAGATGGACGACTTCTGGCTGCTCAAGGAGCTGCAGACCTGGCTCTGGCGCTCGGCCAAGGACTTCAATCGCCTCAAGAAGAAGGTGCCGCCCGCCGTGGTCACACTGCGGCTGGAGGCGAGGGGGTTCTGAGCACCCTTCCCGTGCCCCCTCCCGCCTTGTGTTGGCGGGGTGCAGATGGGGCTCCTCACCCAGGTGCCCTCTCCACCACCAGTGTGCCTTGAGCAATGGGGCTCCTGAACCTAAAGTGCCACCAAAGCCACCCCACAGCCCCTCTGTCACTGCAATGTGCTGTAAGGGATGGGTCTTCCGACCCCAAGTGCCACCAAAGCCACCCCACACCCCCTCTGTCACCACACTGTGTCTTTTAAGGGCAGGTCTCCTGATCCCAAAGTGTCACCGAAGCCACCCCACAGCCCCTCCCTCATCATACTGCGTCTTAAAGGGGCAGGGCTCCTTACCCCAAGTGCCACCACAGCCATGCCATGTCCCCTCTCCCCCACCAGTGTGCCTTGAGAGATGGGTCTCCTGACCCCCAAAGAGCCTCCTCACAGCCCCTCTGTCACCACACTGTGCCTTAAGGGACGGGTCCCTTGACTCCCAAGTGCGCCTCCCGGGTGTCCCCACCCTTCCAAGGTGCCCCATTCCCCCACCCCAAGAGCTCCACGTGGGTACAAGCCCCTCCCACCTCGAAAAGGACCAAGCCCCTCTGAGTATAGGAATAAGTCCCGCCCCATCCAGCAGCAACCCCGCTCCTGGAGCAATAGGCTCCACCCCTGGACGGGCAATAAGCCCCGCCCACTAACTGTGTAGCCAACCCCGCCTCCTCCCCGCAACAGGCCACGCCCTATTTTAACCAAGCCCCGCCTCCCAGTGCCCAACAATGCAGAGCTGGGGGCGCGGCCTGGATCCGGGACCGGGGCCGCTGTCCTGGTGCGTCTATGAGTGTTTATTTATTGGAAATGTTTTATTTATTGGGGTATTTATTGCAGAAGATCTATTCTTGTATGAACGAATAAAAGCCTTTCTCCAGCGCCCCCGCCCTACCCGCGCCGCACCCCCCACTGGGGCTATCGGCAGGGACCAGGGAGAACATATCATGCAAACCTGAGCTCAGGGGGGACCAGGGTGAACAGATTTAAATCTGAGCTCAGTGAGGCAGTCAGGGTGTTCCACCCTGGGCCATCAGTAGGGAGCAGGGTGAACTGCTCCAGACTCCAAGCTCAGTAGGGACCAGAGACAACAGCTCCTCACCGAGCTCACTGTGGAAGTCGGGATGTTCCCATCAGTGCCATCAGTAGGGACCAGAGTGAATGTCCCACAGTGAGCTCAGTGTGGCAGTCTGGCTGTTCCCCTCTGAACGGTGGTTAACGGGGTATGGATCCAGCCCCGCGCAGGCCCAGGTACCCCACCCCGAGCACACCCCCCTGCTCCCCAGGTGCTACTTGGGGTGTCCCACGATCATGTAGAAGGTTCCGGGCTGTGTGACGAAGCCGATGGCCGTCAAGGCACTCAGCGAGGCCGCGTTGTGGGGCAGCACGGCACAGTAGATGGGGAAACCGCGGGCGTGCAGCCCCCGCCCCATGGCGCCCAGCGTGATGCCGGTGAGGCCACGGCCGCGCCAGGCGGGCACGGTGTAGCCGTGGCGCAGGCAGCCCTGGGCGTCCAGCAGGCTCCAGGACACGGGGCGCCCACGCGGGTCCAGCAGGCAGGCGGAGGGCAGCGTCCGCACCAGCCCCAGCAGGAACTCCCGGCTGCGGGCATTGCCCCCCAGGGCCCACGTGGCGTTGAGCAGCGGGACGTGGGACGGGGACACGGGGGCCAGGCGCAGGCCCGGGGGCAACCTGCGAGGGGGCATGGCAGGAGTGCAGAATGCTGAACCCCACAGCCGCAAGGGATGGCAGCCGAGATGGGGCTGGGGTCCCCTGCGCCACCCAGGGGGTGGGGCTGGGGGTGCCTGTGTCACCCAGGGGGATGTGCTCAGGGACCCCTGTGCCACTCAGGTGTGTGCTTGAGGGGACGGACCCCTTGTGCCATACAGGGATGGTATTGGGGATGCCCATGTCACTCAGGAATGTGCTCAGGGAACCCCTGTACCACCCAGGAATGGGACTGGGGACCCTTGTGCCACCCAAGAATGAGTTTAGGGACCCCTGTGACACCCAGGGACGTGATTGGCCCCCCAATGCCCCTGTGTCCCTGGTGCTTGTGTGTCCCCCGTACCCCCGTGCACTCCAGTGCCCCCACACCCCCTGGTGCCCCCAGAAGCCCCGGTGACCCCGGTGTCCCTGTGCCTCCGGTGCCATCACTCACTGTCCTCGGGGTCGGGGGGGCTCAGGGCTCATCAGTGCCAGGTACCGGATGGTCTCCACCTGCAGCCCCTTGGCACTGGCCACCTCCTGCACGGCCTCATCCAGCCCCTCCTGCATCCCTGGGACACTCTGTCAGCCGGGCAGGGGAAAGCAGGTGGTGTCCCCGTGTTCCTCCCAGGGCCCTCCTTACCCAGTATCTGGAAGGCTCGTGCCTGGACCACCGCCTCAGTGCCCCTCAGAAGTGCCCGCAGGGCCCCCTTGTCACGGTAGAACACGGCCAGCTGGTTGGTGTAGTGATCCCTGGGGTCCTTGTGCTCCTGGAGAGCGGACAGGGGGGCTGGGGGTGGCACCCCAATTCCCAGCCCCCCGGGGTGTGGGGTGCTGCCAGGGTGGGGGCACACGGGGCAGAACCTCTGGGCGCAGGCGTGTCAGGACGATGCCAAAATTGGGCCAGGAGTCCACCAGCACCTCGTGGGCGGCTGGGTTGCCCCGGGCCACCGTCATCACGGTCCCCAGGACCTGCAGGACAAGGTCCCTGTTACCGTCAGGGAAGGGGAGAGGGCACAGTGGGGTTCCCAGAGTCCCCTGGGGTCTCTGTCACCAGCAGGGGAGAGGGAGCAGTGGTGTCCCCCGGGGTCTCCGTCAGTGGCAGGGCAGGTGAGAGGGGACAGAGGGATCCCCAGAGTCCCTGTGACTGGAAGGGCGGAGCAGGGGGGGAAGGCAGAGGTGGCCCCAGATCCCTGTCACATACAGGTCGAGGCAGAGGGGACAGAGGGGTCCCTGGAGTCTTTGTCACTGGCAGAACAGGGCAGAGGGGACAGAGTAGTCCCCAGGGTTGCCATCACTGGCAGAACAGGAGGGGAGGGACAGAGGGGTCCCTGAGATCCCTGTCATTGGTAGGACAGAGGAGAGGAGACAGAGGCGTCCCTGGGGTCCCCATCACTAGCAGAACAGGAGGGAGGGGACAGAGGGTTCCCTGTGGTCCCTGTCATTGGCAAGGCAGAGGGGACAGAGGGGTTCCTGGGGTCCCTTTCACCGGCAGGGTGGTGGGCAAGCTGTTCCTCAGGGTCTCCTCCAGAAGATGCAGCTGGGCTGGGCATCTCAGGATCTGCATGGCACCGAGACTGTGGGGCAGGTGGTGACACCGAGGATCCGTGGGGCTCTGGTGGCACCAGGGCAGAATGTCCCAGATGAGCACCCGTCCCCAGGTGGCCCCAGGGCTGGCCCCGTGCCCAGTGCCCAGCAGGATGGACCCTGCCCGATGCCTCCCAAGGCAGGGGGCACTCACTGGCCTGTGACAGCTGGTGGTGACCCTGGGACCTGCTATTGTCGCCACTCGCCACACGGTCTCCAGACTCCCACTCCACAGCCCCCTGGGACCCTCAGCCTCAGGACTGTTGCAGGGTGAGTGTTGGAGGGGCTGGAGACCACCCAGGCCTGGGGACAGGGCTTGGGGCCACACCTGGGGGTCCTGTCTCTGTTATCAAGGGTCTCTTGGCAGGACCATGCAGATTCTGACGAGCCCAGCCCAGCTGCAGCGCCTGGAGGGGATCCTGAAGAAGAGCCTGCCCCTCGCCCTGCCGGTGACTGGGACCCTGCTGTCACCCCTGCCCTGTGCCGCGATGAAGACCCCAGTGCCATGCTGCCCTGCCAGTGATGGGGACCCCACTATTCATCCCTGCACCAGGGACCCCAGTGTCACCCTTATCCCTTGCCCTGCTGGTGACAGGGACTCCCTGTCTCTCACCTGAGTGGGACCCTCATGGCACCTCCCCACTCTCACTCCACCAGGCCCAGGGACCCCCATGTCACACCCCATTGATGGGGACCCCCATGTCACCAGGATCCCTTGTGTCACCCTGACCCCACACCTGCCCCCCTTCCCCTCCTCTCTGACCCCACTCACATCTGCTCCCATAACCCCCCAGTTCCAGCCCCACATCTGCCCCCACAACCCCCCTGATCTCTGACCCCCCCCAGCTTTGACCACACACCTGCTCCCCATCACTGACCCCCCCTCTCCCCCAGGTGTACGGGGCGGTGCTGAACATAACCCGAGGGAACCCTGGCCAGTCCGAGGTGCTGGTGGACAAGTGGCCTGAATTC
>NW_020955654.1:356724-357286 GCF_003031625.1 Empidonax traillii
CGGGACACCATGATGGGGGGTGCGCCCGGCCTAGGGAGCTGTGGGCTCCCTGCCTCGCTTCACTGTTTCGCTGCCGGGCCCCGAGACTGTCTCGGTCCCAATTCCGGCCCCGATTCCACCCCTAATTCCATCTCCGATTCCAGTCCGAATTCCAGCCCCGGGCCTAGGCCGCAGCGGTTGCCATGGCAACCCGGAAGCGGAGACCCCCGCGCGCGGCGATCCGCGGCGCAACCCCGCACAGCTGAGCCCGCCCCCCGCACCGGCCTTGCCCAATCAGCGCTCGGGCGCCGCGGCGCCTCCGCCAATAGCGAGCCGGGCAGGGGTACAGAGCGGCCGGCGCGGCTGCGGCTGTTTGTGCGTGAGGGCTGAGGGTGGGGCCGCTGTGCTGGGCTGGGGGGAGAGCGCGGTGTGCTCTGTGCCCGTGGAACGGGGGAGCTGGGGGGTGTTTGGGTGCGCACTGTGCTGGGCTGGGCTGCGGGGAGGGGCTGGGTAAGCCCGTTCCCTGCCGGGGAGCCCCGGGGGGAGCCGTGGCGGGGCTGAGGGGCTGTTGCTCTCTGGGTGT
>NW_020955654.1:359888-361100 GCF_003031625.1 Empidonax traillii
AAGGCCCTCAGATCCCGGGACCACTCTGGGACACAGGCAAGATCCCCCTGCATTTTGGGAGCAGATTGGGCCCCCTGGAGGGACAGTGCTGTTGGTGCCCCCCAGGCTCGGGGACCCTGAGGACTTGAGCGTGCACTGAAAGGATTCTTCGAGGAGCTCCTCTGGGTGCCCGAAACTGGGGAGCTCAAAACAAGGTCCCTGGAATGGATTCAGGCATTCCTGAGAGTATCAGAGGTGTACCTGTCCATCTGGGCCATGGAGCTCTAGAATGGACTGTAAGTGGGTTATAAAAGTGGTTCTCCAATTGCAAAAGAAGTGTGGGATTGGGATTAAGGAATGAGCAGTGATGGTACCATTGGCTGTTTTCTCTTGACTGGAATTGTGAGAGTTGCAGGAGTGCAAGGTGTGGGTTCCAGTCCCCACCATTTGGTTTGCACATGTCCTGGTCAGACACAGGTCTAGTTTCCTCAGTCCTTAACACAATAGAAGGAGAATTAAGGGATGGCACTGTGAAGGTGATTGTTGTGACAGGGGTTTAACTGGGAAAACCTTGGGTAATTCCTCAGTTTTTCTTTGCCAAAGTCATCCAAACCTTTGCTAGAAAGAGATTTGCTGGAAAAGTTGAGACAGAAATTAAAGGGAAAATGGGGAGATTGAAATTGTAATTCCTGAAACTAAATGTGTGAGAGCAGCAGCTCTTCTTATGCAGGAAATAACTCCTGTCAGCAGCACCATCCCGACTGAAGTGGCAGATGGAGTTCCTGTTGTGTGGGCCAGTGGAATTCCAGGAAACTGGACTAGGGCAGAACTTGTAAGAATTACCCCTAAGCCAGAGTCTGTACTGGTAAGGCAAACCTGGTATCCTTTAAAATTAGGAAGCCAAGTTGGATTGGTTCCTGTAACAGCCAAGTTTGGTAATCACGGTTTGAGAGTAGAATGTGAATGCAAGAACTTGTAAAGAAAGGAAGTGGGAAAGATGATTGATTCCTGGGAGCAGGGGCTGACAGACACTGGCACTGGATGTTTGGTTGTGGTTGGGAATGAGCAGCTTGACCTTCTCAGGGTCTGTGCTGGGTGTGGGTTTGGGTCCTGTCTGGCCACAGGTCTGTGCAGCAGCTGGAGCCTGGGCAGGTTTGGGGGCTGTGGTGTCCCAGCCTCTGAAGTTTGTTGTCACTGTTTCCTTTCAGTGGCAAAGTGTCCCTGCTTGGCTGT
>NW_020955654.1:361760-366836 GCF_003031625.1 Empidonax traillii
GCCCTGGGAGCCCTGGGGCTGTGAACAAGTCCAGTGGGCAAAGGAGTGGACACTGGAGAGCTGGGCAAACAGCTGGAGGAGTTTCAAGGAGAAGCAGGAAACTGGACAAGCTGCAGCAGCTCCTTCTGTGTGTGTGTAGAAGCAGCTCTAGTGCAGCCACGAGTGAGGTGGGAAATGAACCTCAGGAGGCTGGGAAGGAGTCCCACAAGCTGGTTACAACGGGATAGGCTCTTCCCAAGTGTCTGAAGAGTTTTGCTTTAGTTTAGCTTTATAAATTGCAAACTGAAGTGATTGTTGAGTTGTTGGCCCTTGTTTTCCTGTGTCTTTGGTGAGGTGTTGAGTCAGTACCTTTATTTGAGCTGCTGTTGAATGTTCCTCATTGACCTGTAAGGTCCTGGCTTTCTTCCCTGCTTCTCCTAGCTTGTCCAGGAGATGGAATTCCAGTGCTACCTTATAGATGGCTCGTGGTGCTCCCAAAAGGAGCCTTTCTGCCTTCAGGGCAAGTTGTGGTGCCACTGGAGCTGTTGGGAGAAGCGGAGGGTTGGCAGTGACAGGCCTGGAATGCTGTTGTTGTGGCACAGACGTTGCTCCCTGGCAGGTTCTTGGGTTGGATTCCTTGGCTGCCACTTGGCAAGCCCTGGAAGGGCCTCAGTTGTGTAGGGAACAAAACATTGGATGGGAAAGCAAAGCAGAGGAGGTTCTGGTTTCAGAGAGAATCATTGAATTTTCTCTTTCTTCAGGGACACTGAGCTGGTCCAGCTGTGGCAAGAGGAGTGAGCAAGTGGGCTGTGAAGGTTTTGGGCAGTCTGGAAGGTTCCTCGTGCCCTAAGGATCCTGGCAAGTGCAGCCCTGCAAGAGTCAGGAATAATGAAAAGTGCCGCAGCTCTCCTGAAGCTCAACTTTGTAAAACATTCATGAAGATCAAATTCCTCAGCAATGAGCTGTTGTGTCCCAAATACTCTTGGAGGGAGAGGCAGAAACTCCCCCTGGTGCTGGGGCTGAACTGTCTGCAGTGACCAGGCCAGACTTAGCCCTGATGCCTGAGTGCTCTCCAGTTCCCCAGTTGTCAGCCCGTCTCCATAACTTGAGGAGAGGGTGTTCCTGCAAGCCCAGCTGCTGTGTTGGTGGTCCTGTGTGCACCTCTTGCCCTGCTGTGACTGTATTTGTGTTGCAGCTCAATAAAGTCTCAAGGAAGTGGTGATTGTGTGACTTTGGTGTCCGTTCCTCTCCCCTCTTGCCCAGGGGCTGCATCACTGACTTGTGCCTAAATGAACTCTTGCCCTGCAGCAGTTCTCTGCTGCTCTCAGAGAGGGTGCTCTGAGAAAAGGCAAAAGGTTCCATCTAAGCCAGGCCCGTGCTCCCCCCCTGCCTTCCTGCAGCATCCTGTGTTTGCAGTTGCCATCACTGGTGGACATACGGCCTGTTCCTGAACAAACCCCCCTTGCTGTTCTCTCTCCGGGTCTCTCCTCACAACTCCCCTCCTCTGATGCTCCAGGTGCCAAGGCCCCTGTTTTTGAGGGGCACTCCTGCTCTACTGCCCCTCCATTCTTTCTAAATCAGGAGCCAGGAGCCCCAAGTGCAGAGAGGGCTGCAGGGAATAAGTGGCAATGCCTGCCTGTGTCTCCCTGTGTTCCCTGCAGTTCTCCTGCCAGTTCTCCCCTGGGCTGGAGAGCCCTGCCTGGCCTGTGTTTATGGGAGGAGAGTGATGTTATTCCATTTGTCCAAAAGGTGTGTTCATGGGCACTCATTTTCTGACAGGCAGTGCCCTTTTCCTGTTGCCTTTCCCAAGTGCTGCCCAGGCCTTGGTGTGCTGGGACAGCGATTGCCAGGAGGAAGGGGAGTCTTGGCCTCAGCTGCCCAGCTTGGGTGGGTGGGACAGGATTGGGGTGGCCTGGCGAGGCATGAACATATTTCTGAGTTCTGGGTTGCCTTGAAACCTTTCCCTGTCAGGTTTCTCTCCCTGATTTCCTGGGGTCTAACATCCCCAGTGTCTCTTCCTTTGTCCAAAGTCCAATGGCAGAGGACTGAATAACTCACAAGAGGGGTTTGGAATGAAAAGGGTTCTGTTCCAATTGGGCAAGGAATGTCGTAAGAAAGATGAGCCTCCTTTTAGTGCCTGAAACAGAGAGGAATAAAAATGCTGGAAAAGCTCACGTTTTCTTTGATGCCCCCCCTGAATTTCTCATGGATAAAACTCTCTAGTGAGCAATCAGAACAGAAGGGTGAGGGGCAGGAGCCTTTGAGTTCCCCAGTGCACTTAACTGTCTTGTTCTCCTCTCTTTCAGGACAGGCCAAAGCCCTGAATTCAGCCCAGCTCTGCCCAATGCCTCAGGGTGTGAGTGGCCAAAGGCAAGAGGCTCCAGCCCCACTGGCTGTGCTGGGGGCTTCTGGTCCTGCCCGTGGGGTGGGGTAAGTCAGAGGGACACATTTCCTTTCTCCTGCCTGTTGGCATTTGCTCCCTGGGCAGGGACTCTTTTTCCCACTGCAGGCTGGTCCTTGCCATGTGTGCTGGGAAGGGTGGAGAGGCAGGGGCGAAGGGCCGGGTGATGATGGAGTCCCAGAGCTGTGGGGTTGGGCTGTGCTGAGAGGGGCAGGTGGGTTCCCGTGGGTGGCCTGAGCATTGGTTTGGGGGTTCAGGAGCCCGGGGGGTGTTTGCAGCTCTGGGGGCTGGAGCTGGGCTGGGCCGTGGGACAGACGTAGGGGAGCTGGGGGAGGGTTTGGGACTCCCTGCAGGGAAAGGGGGGCTGGATAGGCTGGATGGAGCCACGGGCTCGTGCTCATGGGAACACACTTGTCCAGG
Source organism: Empidonax traillii (assembly GCF_003031625.1). Lineage (NCBI taxonomy): Eukaryota > Metazoa > Chordata > Aves > Passeriformes > Tyrannidae > Empidonax > Empidonax traillii. Next base: position 364,561 of record NW_020955654.1, read on the forward strand.
GCGCTGGGATCCGCTCAAACTCCAGTTCCCCTCGTGCCCAGGGATGCAGGGTCTGGGGATTGGATTTCTCTGAGGCTTTGCAGGACACCAGGAATGAGAGCACTGTCCCCATGGGCAATAATGACGTGCCCTGTGCCCACCGCTCACTGTGCACCCAACTCAAACCAAAGCAAGTCTTGGTTTGTTTTAAGGAGCTTCAAATAACTTTAAAACAAAGTAAATCACTTTTTTCTTCTGTTTTTCTTTTAGATAATGGAGTTGCCTCTCTGGATGTGTGCTGAGCTCTGGCTGCAGCCGTCGGCACTGGGCACTCCCTGGGCCCTCCTTCCTCGGCAGCCCTGTGGGACGAGACAGAAGAGATGTGAGGAAAACTGGGGTAATCAGTAGTGGACACGTAGGGAAAATCTGGTGGGGGAAATATCTGAGGCAATCTCCATGGCAGAGAATGAATCTTTCTTTGGAGGTCAAAAAGAGATAATCAGTAGTGTGCATGTAGAGAAGCCTTTGGGAGTTAAAAAGGAGGTAATCTCTGTGGGAGAGAATGACCATTTGGTGTTCAAAAGGAGGTAATCAGAAAATTGTGGGTGTTAAACTGCAGGTAATGACCTGGGAAGGGAAGGAATCTGTTGAGGTAAAGATGAGGCACTCGGTGTAGGACAGGTAGGGAAAGGTTTGAGATCAGCTGAGGTGGTCTGTGGGGTGGAGAATGACCCTCTCTAGGTACAAATGAGCTGCTTAGACATGGATAGGTGAGGAAAATGTTTGGAGTAAAATCTGGGTCAATCTGTCACAGAGAGAATGAGTATTTTGGGGTAAAGTGAGGCAGTCAGTGATGGGCATGGAGGGAAGATGTTTGTTTGTAAAACATGAGGTCACGTGGAGCAGAGAGAATGTACCTCATGGGGTAAACTGGGGTGATCAGTTGTGAAAATCTGGGGGAAATTGTAGGGGTAAAACTTGAGGTAACGTCCAGGGCAGAGAATGGATATTTTGAGTTAAAACCTTGGGGTTTAGAACGACGTTTTATCTCCAGGGGAGAGAAGGGACAGCACGAGGTCAACTGAGGTAAGCAGTGGTGGAGAGGTGAGGACATTTAGAGCAGAAATATTTGAAGTCATCTGCAGGGTCCAGTGTGAACACTGAGAGGTGCAGATGAGGCAATCAGGAGTGGACACTCCAGCGGGCCCAGGGAGGACTCTGGGAGTAAAATGTGTGGCCGTGTCTAGCAGAGAGAATGAACCTTTTGGGATAAACTGAGGCAGTCCTTAGTGGACAGGTGAAGCTTCAGAAACTCTCCAAGGTAGGGAATGAATATTTGGAGGTGAAAATGAGGTAGTCAGTAGTGTGCAGGTGGGGTAAAAATCTGAGTTAATCTCTGGAGGAGAGAATGACTATTTTTTCTGTTCCAGAAGAGGTAATTAGTAGTGGGCTGAAAGGGAAAACTTTGGGGGTTCAAAAGGAGGTTCATTCTCTCCAGGGGAGTGAATGAACATACTGAGGTAACCTGAGGGAATGAGTGGTGACAGAGACAGAAACTTGTGGGTGTAAAACTCCAGGTAATGGAGGAGAAGGCATCTGTTGAGGTAAACTGAGGTTCTCTGCAGGGGACAAGTAGGCAGATGTTGGGGTGAGGCTGGAGGGGCTCCTTTGTGGCGCAGCTGCAGCGAGGCTGAGCCCTGGCCCAGACTGCCCAGGCGATGGGCAGGGGGCTCTGTGCCAGCTGGGGGAACAGCGGGGCCCCTGAGGCAGAGAGGGCAGGGGGCTGTGGAACTGCCCCGGGAAGAGCAGGGGGGCCTTTCCTGGGCTGCTGCCTCCAGCCCACCTCGATCCCCGGGGCTGCAGTGCCAGCAAAGGCTGTTTGGAGCAGAGAGTGCTGAGAGCTCCCTGTTCCCGTCCCCAGCCTGGCACTGTCCACAGGGACACACTAGACAAAGACCGTTACAGGGAACAAAAGCACTTCCTGCCAGAGGGTTTGTCCTGGGGCAGCAATTGGACTTGGGACATCCATCAGCTGCTCTTCCCCCAGAAAGCACCATCCCCATGGGCATTAATGACATGCCCTGTGCCCACTGATCACTGTGCACCCAACTGAAACCAGAACAAGTCTTGCTTTGCTTTGAAGAACTTTAAATAACTTAAAACCAAAATAACTTACCTCTTCTTTTTTTTCTTTTAGATGATAGAGCCAGCTTTAGGCCAGGCCTGGCACTGTCCAGCCATGGGCACGGGCAGCTTCTTGTGAGCTCCAAGTTGGCCACCCCTGGAGCGCTGGCCAG
>NW_020955654.1:367642-369240 GCF_003031625.1 Empidonax traillii
AGTTGTTCTACCTGATGCCCAAAGGTCACTAATGGACCCCCTCTATTTACTGTTTGCATTTGGTGACCAAGTCAGGTCTTATGGAGCCACCCTCGAGGGGGGCAGGTAAACATGCCCTGCCTGCCCTGCCCAGGGAAAGGGAACTGACTCCCGTGTTCCTCAGCACAAGGCAGAAATGGGGGGCCCTCCATTGCCAAGTACACGGTCCTGTCGGGGCTCACAGGGGGAGCAGGAGGTGGAAGGGTTCCAGCCCTCCTGGGACAACCTTCCACCACTACAGCCAACAAAGGAGCCTCTCCAGCCCTGCCTCCAAAGGCATCCTGAACAAACCCAGCACAGCTCCACAGGACAAACTGCTCCCTGTCTGCCCAGTCCAATCTGATCCCAGAGGCTCCCAGGTCACGCAGCCCAACTGCCCAGGAGACCACAGACTCTCTGGCCTTTGCTTTAAACCTCTCCATAACACCAGAAAGTTCAGGCTGAGTAAAATCCTCCACCACATCAGGCCTGGCAGGATAACCATCAGGGTCACCTTCCACTTTCCCTCCTGTTATTGGCTGTGCCTCAGCAAACACTTCACCCTCTGAACCACACTCTAAAGCAGCTTAATACCAAGGATCTCCACCCCACTTTTTGGGATCCCAACCTATCCCTGCCTCTGCAGTTACAGCATGCACTGGTTTACTTGACCCCTCGGCTTCCCATATTTATATTGGGATACCTGGAGAGCCACTTCTGCTGCTGTTTGACAAGTGTCCAACCTGGCCCTTCATAGGCCACAACTGTTTTCCACTGGCCCACATGGCAGCAACAACTCCATCTGCCACTTCAGTCGGGATGGTGCTGCTGACAGGAGTTATTTCCTGCACAAGAAGAGCTGCTGCTCTCACACATTTAGTTTCAGGAATTACAATTCCAATCTCCCCATTTTCCATTTTAATTTCTGTCTCAACTTTTCCAGCAAATCTCTTCCTAGCAAACGTTTAGGGCAGCTTGCAAGTAGATAAAATGAGGAATTACCCAATGTTTTCCCAGTTAAACCCCTGTCACACCCATCACCTTAACAGTGATTAATTAATTGGTTAATTGGTTAATTAATTGGTTAATTAAGTCATTCCTTAATTCTCCCTCTGTTGTGTTAAAGACTGAGGAAGTTGGACCTGTGTCTGACCAGGACATGTGCAAACCAAATGGTGGGGACTGGAACCCACACCTTGCACTCCTGCAACTCTCACAATTCCAGTCAAGAGAAAACAGCCAATGGTACCATCACTGCTCATTCCTTAATCCCAATCCCACACTTCTTTTGCAGTTGGAGAACCACTTTTATAACCCACTTACAGTCCATTCTAGAGCTCCATGGCCCAGATGGACAGGTACACCTCTGATACTCTCAGGAATGCCTGAATTCATTCCAGGGACCTTGCTTTGAGCTCCTCAGTTTCGGGCACCCAGAGGAGCTCCTCGAAGAATCCTTTCAGTGCACGCTCAAGTCCTCAGGGTCCCCGAGCCTGGGGGGCACCAACAGCACTGTCCCTCCAGGGGGCCCAATCTGCTCCCAAAATGCAGGGGGATCTTGCCTGTGTCCCAGAGTGGTC
>NW_020955654.1:372900-473082 GCF_003031625.1 Empidonax traillii
GTCCATCCCCGGGCGGTGCCGGTGCCGCTCCTGCCGAGCTGCAGTGCCGGGGGCTCCCAGCAGACGGCAGCACTGAGAGCAAAGAGCCACCGCGACCGCGCGGCTTCGGGGGCAGCGCGGGCTGATTAACGAGCCCCCACTGAAATCCCGGCCCAGGTCCCAGATCCCACATTTGGGGAGTTACAGCCAGGGGAGAGAGCAAAAACATCGGAGTACACAGTTCCTTCCTACAGGTCATCTTCTCCTACATTTCCGAGCCCTTTATTGTTTTATGTACAAAACCGTGTTTATTTGTATTTTCGATCCCTATAGATCCATAAGCAGAGTTCCTCATAGTCTGAAATCCTGTCTATAACACAGCAGATACGGAGGTTTATTTTGAAATCAATTAATCATTAATATTATTCCCCTATATATATATATATATAAATTAGGAACTTTGCAGTGTTTTACACACAACTCCCTCATAAATTTTCAGGTATTTTGGGGCTGTCACCTCCCTTTTTGGAGGTGACCACCCTCATCCTCCACTCACCTGCTCCGGGACACCATCAACCCCCAGACTCCCTTGCCCCCAAAGAAGGCACAAAACGAGTCCAGCTGCCCCAACCAGCAGCTCAGTGCTTCCAGAAAGCCCTTGACACATGGACATCCCACTTGCAAAAAGGGGGAAAAAATCAAGGGAGGGCAGGGCAGCCTCCAAAGGGTTGGAGTCCCCCCAGCTCCCGTCCGGCTGCCCCATGGCCCAGGAAATGTCCCTGAGGATGGGGCCTCATCTCCTGCCCCGGCTCCAGCAGTGCCAGGAGATGTCTCCTCCCTTCCCGGGGCGCTGCTGCAGGGACATCCCCCGGGGGGCTACAGGACAGGCTGCACCGGGATAGGGCAATCTGGGCTCCCAGACCCACCCAACAGCTCCAGCCCTGGAACTGCTGCTGCTGCATCTCCCACTTGGCCAGTGAGGCTGAGAGAGGGAGAATCCACAGAAGGAACTGGAAAAACCACCCCAAATCTCAGGAACTCTGTACTAGTACCATACTACTATACCTGGGAAAAACATTCCCGCTGGAGAAGTCTCGGATTTCCCTTTGGCATTCACTGAACTGGCACAGCTGTGAACTGATGCCATTAAATTACCCATGTCCAAAATCCCCAGCTCTCCTTTGCCCTGGGGTTTTTGCCTGTCACACAGTTCAGAGGGACCACTGGCAGCAGCACTGCCCAAGAGAGATACCGTGAGACTGCTGGGGAAATGCATCTATGGGAAAGGCATCTATGGTCTCCCCACCTCCATCACAGCTCTGGCTTCAACCTCCTCCTTGCCAGAACTGCCCTGGAAAGAGGAACTAACCAGCAAAACCAGGGGAAGTGAGCCCGTCCATATGGAAGGAGTCACAGCTTTCACATCACAAACTGCTTCAACTGTTTATTCCCCAAAACGTGCAGCAGGTGCCCCGTGCCACCGAAACCAGAGCCCAGCCACTCTCCAGCATCCCTGGGCAGAGCTGGGGCAGCGCCCTTGGCACCAGGTTCCTAAGGTTCGGCATTCCTGAGCAGGAGATGCTTTCCCCAGCACTGCAGACCCTGGAGGAAGGTCAGGAATGGGATAGAGGAGGTTGCAAAGGGCCCAGACACTTGTGCCATGGGCTGGAACCTCCAGAACCACCGGTGCCTGCCCCAGGGTCTTGTGCAACCTCTTGCCCAAGAGAGGGGAGACAAGCATTGCACTGTCTCCCACACAGCACTGCCTCTCCACTTCTTTTCATTTCCTTTGCCCCAAAGAAAAGCCTTGGAGTCAGCATCAAAGCCTGTGTGACCAGGGTCAGACCCCATGAGGGTGGGACCCCAAGGCTGTAGGGCTGGGGACAGGTCCCTTGCATTGACACCGAGGAAACAGGGCCACCCAGGGGCAGAGGAGAGTCACCCAAGCACTGGACGAGGGAGATTTACACAGTGAAATTCCCTGAGCACGGTGAAGAGCTTAAAGCCAGATTTCTCCCTGCCCCACCCCGGGCAGAACAGCTTTCATGGGGAGGGAGCTTTTGCAACAAGGAGGGCAGCAAACTCTGGGCACCTCAACTTTCTGCTCCCCACACCCCTGTCTCGGTTCCACTGTCATTTCTCACATGCCTCAGCTTTCACTTCTCCTTTCCCTTTCACTAATCCCCCAGCCAGCTCATTTCCCCAGCTCCTGCCTCCCCGCTCAGACTGGTAGAGGGTTCTGCACCGGTTCAGCCATGGGCTGGGTGCACTGGGGGGTCTTGCTCATCTGGGTGCCCATGGCATGGGTGAGAGGCACTGAGAAGTCACAGGAGCTCTCCTCCTCTTTGGGGTTTCTGGAGTGCAGGAAGACCCTGAAGCTCTCACGTCTGGAAGTCCTGCCGGGAGGGGGCTGGGATAACCTCAGAAATTTGGATATGGGCAGAGTCATCAACCTGGGCTACTCGCTGTGTAAGACCACAGAGGACGGATCTTATATCATCCCAGACGAGATCTTCACTATCCCTGTCAAGCAGAGCAACCTGGATGTCCACTCTGAGATCATCGAGTCCTGGAAAGATTATCGAAGCCTCACCTCTGCCTCCATCAACCTGGAACTGTCCCTCTTCTCCTCCATCAATGGCAAGTTCTCCTACGACTTCTGCCGGACCAAGACCCACCACGTGAAGGACCGCGCCGTGACCACCCGAGTGCAAGTCAGGAACCTGGTTTACACCGCCAAGGTCGACCCGGGGGCAGCCCTGGACCAGGGCTTCAAGAAGCAGCTGCTGACCATCGCCAGCCACCTGGAGAACAACCAGACACGCATGGCTGATTTTCTGGCCGAGGTGCTGGTGCTGAACTACGGCACCCACGCCATCACCTCCGTGGATGCCGGAGCTAGCCTGGTGCAGGAGGATCAGATCAAGGCGACCTTCCTGCAGGACACCTGGGGCACACGGAGCGCGGTCACTGCCTCGGCCGGTGCGGCTTTCCACAGCATCGTCAGTGCGGAAACCCGGGAGACCCTGGACATCAGCTCTGGCTTCACCAAGCAGTATCTGCAGAACCGCACCCACTCCAGGGTGGAGAGCATCGGCGGGACCCCCTTTTACCCAGGCATCACCCTCAAGACCTGGCAGGAGAGGATTCAAAACCAGCTGGTGGCTCTGGACCGCTCAGGGCTGCCCCTGTACTACTACATCAAGCCCAGCGCACTGCCAGAGCTGCCCACCCCAACGGTGAGGAGGCTGGCCAGGTGGGTGGAGATGGCCATCCGCCGCTACTATACCTTCAACACCCACCCAGGCTGCACCGACGCCTCCTCACCCAACTTCAACTTCCATGCCAACACCGATGATGGCTCCTGCGAGGGTGCCATGGCCAACTTCACCTTTGGGGGAGTCTTCCAGCAGTGTGTGGGGCTGGCCGGCCCCGACACCAGCACCCTGTGCCGGGGGCTGGAGCAGAGGAACCCCCTCACTGGGGTGTTCTCCTGCCCCACCACCTACACTCCGGTGCTGCTGGGCGTGCAGGAGAGGGAGGAGGGCCACAGCCACCTGGAATGCCACAACAAGTGCATTCTGGGCATCTTCTGCCATCGCAAGTGCCAGGACGTCTTCTGGATCTCCCGGGTGCAATTCAGTGCCTACTGGTGCGCCGCGAATGGGACGGTGGCCCCCAACTCGGGATACCTCTTTGGGGGGCTGTTCAGCACCCACAGCGCCAACCCCATCACCAGTGCCCAGTCCTGTCCCTCGGGGTACTTCCCCCTGAAGCTCTTTGGCGAGCTCAGAGTGTGTGTGAGCCAGGATTACGAGGCGGGGGCCCAGTACGCGGTGCCCTTCGGGGGCTTCTTTAGCTGCCAGGCAGGGAACCCCTTGGCCGGGCAGCACCAAGGCACCGCCGAGGACCCCCACGTCAAGGGCTGTCCCCCAGGCTTCAGCCAGCACTTGGCGCTCATCAGCGACAGCTGCCAGGTGGAATTCTGCGTCCAGGCCGGGCTCTTCACGGGGGGCTCGCTGCCGCCCGCCCGCCTGCCCCCTTTCACCCGGCCCCCCGCCAACCTGCCGGCTGTGGACACCGTGCTGGTGCGGGACGGGGACAGCACCTGGGTGAAGGACGGGCAGAGCCACGTGTGGCGGCTGGCGCAGCCCGAGGAAATCCGGCATGTGGCGCAAATGGTGGGAGAGCAGGGGTTGACGGGGGGCGAGGTGGCTGGCATCACTGTGGCGATCCTTGCCGGCTCGGCCACCGTCCTGGTGATGGCCTGGTATGGCCACCGGAGGTACAAGGCGTGGGGGTACCGCGCCCTGGGCGCGGGGGACAGCGTGGGCCCTGCTGGGCCCCCCGACAGCACCGTGCTGAGCGTGGGCGAGGGCTACCAGCAAGAGCCTGAGGGGCTGGTGGCCTGAGTGCCCCCTGCCCAGATCGCCTGCCCCAAACTCAGGCAAAGCCCCCCTGCTGCACCCCGCGGGGAAGGAGGGAGCGGAGCAGCCGCCCCGCAAGCCCAGGGCAGCCCCTGTCTCCATGTATATCTATCGGGATAGATATACACACGCATGCACAGAGCCACGGAGCAGTTTTATTTCAGCCAGCGACCGACTGTGTAGTCAACAGAGCATTAAAAAAGAAAAAAAAGAAGTCACGTTGTGGAAAGACTTAGTCACAATAAAAGCCACGGGGCTGGAGGTGGGGGGGGACCCTCCCCTTCCTTGCCCGGGTCATGGCAGGGTTTTGCATAGCTCCAGATAGAGTTTGTCTGCACCAGGGAAAACCCAGGGTTGGTGTGGAGGAGAAATCACACAGCTGTGCAGCTCCCTGGGCAGCCAAGCCACCCAAAAAGGGGGTGGTGTTCCTGGGGAAAGAGGTTTTCTCCCTTGAGGTAGAAAATAACCCAGGCTAAGGAAGGCTGGGGACAGATGGGTGCAAAGGCACTTCAGGGGGACGAGGGGTGCCTGGCCCTGCTCTCAGTGCCCCTCGCTCGCCTGGCCACACAGACGACTGACAGAAGACAACAGAGAGGCCAGGCCGTGCAGGGACCACGAAGGTCCCCTGCCATTCGCTTTATTGACCCCCCACTGCCCTCCACGGGGTGGCCAGCAGGGGTGACAGACCCTCCAGACCATGGAGAGGAAAAACAGCAACGACAACAGAACGATGCACAGAAGGATGGGCCCCCTCCCGCGCCACCGTCCCCAGCACAGAGGGTGAGGTGACCCTCCCCAGGCAAACCAGGAGGGGACTGCAACAAAACTGGCTGGGAGATCCCACCTTCCCCCAGGGAGCAACAGCACAGGGCTGGGGGTGGCCTGGGCACTGGTGGGTGCTGCCCCCAACTCTTGCTCTCCAACCCCGGAGGTCTCGTGGGCAGCCAGACACCAGCACTGGGGACAGCCCCCAAAACCGTGGTGACCTCGCCAGCACCTGGCACAGGCGTGAAGGGCCCCATGAATCCCACACTGGTTTAGGCTGGAAGGGACCTCACGGACCATCTCATTCCAAACCCCCTGGGCAGGGACACATTCCACTTGCCCTGGGCACTCAAAGGCCCAGGGAGCCCAAGAATGCCATAGAACATACTCCCCCACCCCCTCATCACCCACACTCTCCTACCCATGCCCCAGCCCACGCCAGCCCCTCCAAGGCCTCTCTGGGGGCAGCAAGGGGAACAGTTCTCAGCCCCACCTGCGCCTTGGCGCCGTGGGGACCCACAGGTGACCGCCCTTCCGTGGGGCAGAGCCCTGATGGGGTGGGGGGTCCCCACAGCCCCTGTCTCATCCCCAAGCACCACCGTGCCCAGCCCCAGTCTGGCTGCAGCCCCACGTTCTCCCAGGCCTCAGGTTGCCTCCACAAATGCCCCCCCTATATGTACATATATACGACAAAACCCCAAAATATGAGGTATTATAGAAATTCAACGCGGGGACACCCCCATACAAACAGTTCAAGGAACCCACTGCAGTGGGGGTGGGACACAGGCCACAAAACGTCCATCGCTGTCCCCCCCTTCCACTTCCTAGCACACACCAGCCCCTCCCTGGCATGCAGAGGCAGGGGCAGCCCAGACAAGGGGACCCTGCAGGGCACAGCTCAGACACAGCCAAGACGAGCAGAGGGTACAGGGCTGGGGGGCAGCCCAGGGCCCCCCAACCTCCACGGACACAGGAGACCAGTGGGAAGGTACCGGACAGAACGGACAAACAAACAAATGTCAGAGGGACAAGGCAGAGCAAGGGGGCCTCCCATGGCTCCAGCTCCCATCCCAGGACAGGTCCCAGCCCCAGGTGGGTGTCAGGGGAGTTGGGTCAGGCTGGGACCGGTGTGGATGAGGAGAGAGGGGAGCCTGGCACCCCCCAAGCCCTCAGCACAGTGGCAGCGAGGACAGCACACCATCCAGAGGGGTGGCCACGCCACCTGAAGTCCCACAGCTGTGTGTGGGGAGGTTCCCACCCCGCAGGAGTGAAGGGGACGGCCGAAAGGACCTTCTCCCGCATTCCTGGCCAGCCTGGGGATGTTCCCACTGCACAGGTGCCACTGGGAGCAGGGGAGCCCCAGGTGAACCCTGAAAAGCCCCCAGGCGGGTTTCTCCAGCAGCTTTATCCTGGTGGGTGCCAGCACGGGCAACCCTTTCCGTGCTTCCTTGCCACGGTCTCAGTCCTTCTCCTGCGCCAGGCTCTCCTCCGTGATGCCCTGGGCTGCGAGCTCAGCCAGGACATTGTCCAGGTAGTTGATGTCAGGGTAGCCATGGCCAGTGAGGTTGGAGCCGAACTCTGTCTTGTGGTGGATCTCATTCCAGATCACCGTGTCTGACTCACCTGTGGTGCTGGAGGTCCCAATGGCAAAGATCAGGCGCCGGTCCCAGGCTACCAGCAGCAACCTCAAGACCTGTGGAGGAGAGGGGGCAGGCAGCAAAGCAAACGCCACGTGGTGAACCACCCGCTCCTGTTCAAGGCACACCTGATCATCGCGGTATGCCCTGGCAACATGGGCAACCTGCAGCCAGGCCCTGCAGGGAGCTGGGGATCCCAGCACAGGGTCCTGCCCCTGGTCCCAAAACAGAGGGACCAGGCTGCTGAGCTCCCCCAGCATGTGGGAAGGTTCTTCTCCACGGGAAAGTCTCCCCCTGCGTAAGTCCATTTTTCCCCACGCTCCTCCTCGATGTGCCTTGGCCAGCTGGAGCTGCCCAGGTGAGCCCCTCACCTTCCTGCCCTTCTCGCTGTCTGGCAGGTAGCAGTGCCGGGGGAAGCCACGGGCCGTGAAGCTCTTCCCGGGGTTTGGGTGCTCCGGTCCCTGCAATGTGGGAAGTGGGAGAAGAAAACCCCTGTGGAGCTCAAAAGGATACTCTGGGCACAAGGTAATCCTCCCCAGCCTTCGTGGACACTAATTGCTGCCATCCCCCTGCCACCAAGCAGACAGGGACAACACACCCATCCAGACACAACCCAGACTTCCCACAACATCCTTATGGACAAGCAGCTCCTGAGTGAAGGCACGAACTGCAGCATGACCTGGGGGGTAACACAGCAGCAACAAGAGCCACCAGCCCCACAGAGGATCACCCACTTTACCCCCCTGGCCACGTGGCCAGGCCTCACCTGCACACCCGGGGGGATGTTGTAGATGATGCGGATGGTTTTGCAGTCAGCGTGGCCGGGCAGTGCGTGAGGGATGATGTGATACTCCATCTTCCCTGGGGGCTGCGTCCCCGTCTTCACCCCATAGATGGTTTTGCAGGTGGGACACTGCAGACTCCCATCCTGAGAGCAGGAACACACTGAAACCGGTGTCCACAAGCCACGCTAGGCACTTGGTGCCTGAGCAGCACTGAACGCTGCTTTAATCGTGAAAGTCACCAAAAAAACACCCAGGAAGCGTGGGATAGGGCTGGGGAAGTTCACTACGGCTACCCAGCTTCACCCAAAAACCTGAGGGTCTGTGTTCCTCTTCCCCATCAGTTTTCGAGTCCTCATTGCTTTCCCTCCCTCTGATTTGGTGGGGATTTTTGGTTTGGTTTGGTTTGTTTTTTTTTTCAAAGGGGGAAATACAATAAATATTAAAAATCTCCAAGCAATGGGGAATATATTTTCTAGGGAATGTCAGGCCATTTACAGCAGGCTTGGGAAAGCCCTCCTGTGGCTGGAAAAGCACTGCCAGGCACCAGATTCCAGGCAGCTCTGCTCAAACAGTCAGGGAATGAAAGTTCAAACTCAGAAGGAAAGCAAGCACATAAAACTGGGCACAGTGGGGGAAAACACACCCAGGCAAGCCCAGGTTCTGATTTAGCAGTCCCGAAGCACGTGCTGCTGATAAAAATTAAACTGTGTCAGGGTGGGAGGTCAGAGTCCTCTGAGGCAGCTGGACCCGAGTGCTGTCCTAGTGGGAGCAGGGGCAGCTCAGCACAGCTGGCCAAGCCGAGGCCTCTCACCTTGTTGCCGTTGTTGTACATGGCAACCAGGCAGTGCAGGTGGAAGACGTGGCTACACTTGACCAGCTTCCCCACGAGGTCAGGCTTGACGGCTGGCTGGGGCCCCTTGTAGCCAGAGGGGGCAGAGAGACGCTCCATGCAGATGGTGCAGTCCTGCATAGAAGGGGAGGAGAGGGATCAGATGGATGGACACAGCCAGAGCTGAGGACACGGGGCTGATGAGCTGCCCTGGGACCAGCACCCACCCCTGGGGCTGGGCTGCTGCTCCTGCCCCACCCATCCCTTCTCCTTGGAGGGGACAGAGAAGAGCCATGAGGGGCGGTGGGACACCCCTGCACGGGAAGGGAGGAGATGGCCCAGGACATGGTGCATGTCCCGCTGCCCGTCCCGGAGCAAAGCAGCCCGGGGACACCCCAGCACAGCCCCCGCCGCTCGCACCTCGTCTGGTGGGTGCCGCACCTTCTGCAGGTATTTTTTCAGTACCTCCTCTGGGGTTTTACCTGCAGGAGAGCAAGAGTCAGAGGGAGAAACCCACTGCCAGGGGCAGCAGAGGGGACGGGGGCTCAGGGGAACCAGGTAGAGAAGGGGGGGACAGGGGCCAAGCAGCCAAATGCCTCTCACCCTTCTTGGCCTGTTTCTTGGTGGTCTTGCGGCAGGTGTGGGAGATACCGGGGATGGACTGGATCTCGCTCTTGCTGACGGGTGGGGGGTGCAGAACCAGCTTGGGGGGCCGGGTCAGGCACACAGGCAGCCCGGCAGCGCTCATCAGGATCCCTGTGATCCCTGGGGAAAACACGGCTTGGAAACAGCACCGAGGAAACAGCACCGAGGAACCAGCCACACCTCAGACCCCACACGATCCCCAAAACCGCCCCACTAGGCTGTCTGTCCCCTACCCCGGGGTTGTTTATCCTTTCACCCTGGGGAACCCAGCACTCATGGGCACCCGCTGCGACCCCATTCTCACCTGCCAGCGCTGGGTTGACGGGGCTGGAGCCAGTGAGGTTCTTCACAGGGACAGTGGGGACCCTGAGGGGAGCCAGCAGAGACTACGTCAGGTGGCAGCACCTACGTCCCCACAGGGCCCAGGGGCCAGACAACAGTTGCCCGAGCAACTGCACGGGCCCAGGATGGAAACAGAGAATCCCCCAATGGGGCAACGTGCCCCCCCCCCCGCCCCATCACCGCCTTTTCTCTGGCGCTTTAGAAACTCTGCCTGCATCTCCATTCATGGTCCCTTTTTGTCACTGCTCCCCGGGCCAGTCTGTTGTTTCTTTTTCTCTTTTCTCCTATAGCCACGTCACTGCCACAGCTCTTTTCCCCCACTCCCCTTGGGGCTCTCTTCCATGGGAAAGTTTCCCAGCAGGTCAGGAGCAGAGGGAAGGGGGAGGATGGAGAGGGAGAGGAAAGGGGCCAGGCTGCAACAGAAGGCTGACGGTAGAGCCAGACAAAGAGGAGAAACAGGCTCATTAAATGTCCACCCCCTCACAAAAATGTGGGTGGGGGGTCTGGAGGGACCCCTTCTCATGGGGTATGAATGGCTTTTCTTTGGGCCTCTCGCAGTCCCTCACCCAACCCCTGCCTCCAAGAGAAAGAGCAGTCTCAGCCTCTTCATTGAGATGCAGGAGCCACCTCGTCCACGCTCCAGTCCCCAGGCACCTGCGGGGAAGGCGAGGGGCCCAGCAGAGCGCCCTACCCTGGGAGCCTGGGGAGCACTGAGGTCTGTCTCCCACCAGGCTCAGGGCTGGTGGGGTCCCTCTGTGCCCTGGGGAGGGGGGAAAAGCTTGCGCTGCCCCCTCCTCCCTCCAGGCACCCCCTCGCTCGCAGGCAGCGGGACTCACCCAGAGGCGATGAGCACCCGGGACTGGGCGATGGCCAGGCGCTGGAGGTGGCTGCGGTTCAGGGTGCCAAGGCCAGGATGGGCTGCTTTTCCACTGCCGGCACTGGGGGGGCTGCCGGTGTTGCTGGCCGAGCTTAGGGCGGGCGTGCTGGCCGCCTGCCGCCGCCCCCCCTGGGCTGCCAGCGGCTTCAGCGAGCCACGCACCACAGCCAAGCCGCTGGGTGCCTTGGCCCCCGGGGTGGGTGTCGGTGCTTTGGGGGTGGCCAGCGGCAGGGCGGGGGCTTTGCGGGGCTGCAGGGTGGCAGTGCCAGGGCCGGTGGCTGACACGGTGGCTTTGACGCTCATGACCAGGAGGCACTGGGGACAGGTGCAGGCAGGGACCGGTGGGGCTGCCGCTGCCCCGGGGCTGGCCGGCCAGGACTGGGACTTGGGCAGGGTGCCTGAGACCAGTGGGTAGACCATGTCGAGCCGGCGGCGGACGCGGCGCTTGCGCTGTGTCTGCCGGTTGATCTGGCCCATGGTCACGAAGTCTATAATGTAGCAGAAGCCAATGGCGCTCAGGTCCACCCAGGGGTGCTGCTTCTCGTAGGCGCGCTGGATGGTGATGCCCACGTCCATGTCGTAGGGCGTCCACGTCCCGCTGTCATTCTCCCACTCCCAGACGACTCCCTTGCCTGGCGCCGACGATGGGTCGTAGTAGCTGCGCCGGACAGGGCGGATCGTGCCTGAGGGAGGGTGACAGACCCTGGCGTCAGACCCTGGCGCCAGCACCCACCTGTGGGCAGGGAGCAAAACCACTCCAACCTGCCCTGCCAGTGCCATCCACATGGGGACAGGACGGTTTTCCGGCTCAGCTGCTGTCCTCACCCTGGCAGGGGACTGGCGTGCCTTGGACTCCCCTGGCTGCTGCCTGCGAGCCGCCCTGCCACAAAGCACCCTGAGGTCCGTTCACGACCTGGGGCCTCTGCCCCAGTGCGACTGGGTTAAAGGGAAGGGCG
Source organism: Empidonax traillii (assembly GCF_003031625.1). Taxonomy (NCBI): domain Eukaryota; kingdom Metazoa; phylum Chordata; class Aves; order Passeriformes; family Tyrannidae; genus Empidonax; species Empidonax traillii. The sequence continues at coordinate 384,143 of NW_020955654.1, forward strand.
GATTTCCCGCCCAGTGCTCTCAGCCATGGCACGCGGCCACTTGGCCCCACTGGGGAAACACAGCACCACAAGTTTGGCTGCTCCAGTCTGCTCCCGGGGACCTCCCACAGGAGCCTGATGAAACCAGTCATTAGGGCACCGGCATCCTGCAGTGCCTGGCACTGCCTCCCTCTCAGCTCTAGACTAGAAGAGGTTTCAATAAAAGATTTCAGGGGCATCTCCAAGCCCCTCAGCAGTGCCGCACACAGGCACTCATGCACACAGGGGAGCGGGGCTGGTGCCAGCCCTGCCATCTGCAGCTCCCAAACCGGCCCGCAATGAAAACCCAGACTGTGGCACAGGGAAAATCCCAGTGAGGCCAAGGAGTTTGAGTGGGGCCCTGTGCCTGGCTTCTGCTCCCCCATCAGCAAACATCATGAGTGGGATCAGAGCACACAAAGCACAAAGGTTCTGTGCCCTGCATCCATATTTTTGCGAGGTCTTTCCTTTCCCACCACTCCCTGTCAACTAGGATGCATTCAAAGCATGGACAGAGATTTTGGAAACTCCTACAACAAGGAGAAAGCCTTCCTCTTTGGGATGTCTAATGGAATGGCAGAGCAGGCCGAACATGGCCAGGCTCAGCCCTGGGGTCCCATCCTGAGCGTGTTATTCCAGAGGTGTTTGTGTAACAGGTGGGATGATCTCCCAAGCAGCGCTGCTTCCACACCCCTGTGCACAACCCCATGGCTCAGCCCCGCTGCCAGCACTGGGAACAAGAAAGCTTAAAGAGAAGAAATAACAAGCCTGCTGCTTCGGCTTTTCACCACGTGTCCTGCAAAGCCTGCAAGAATTTCAGTGGTGCCTTTTTACCCCCACCACTCTGCAGGGAGCAGCCACCACCGCTGGTCCCACACGGCCATGTCGCACACACCAGTGGGCTAAAAACGAAAAGGTGTTGATTGGTACTCTGCTATAGCGGGTGGGGTACAGCTACACGCCAGGCAAGCCAAGCCACCGGCCCTGTCCTGCGAAGGAGCACCCAGGTCAGAAAAGCCGCCGGCGCTCGGCGCACAAAGCGGGGCCGGAGGGTGATTTATCCTAATCCGGCGGCGGCATGCGGCATCTGGCGGTCCCCAGGCAGCAGTGTGGGAATGCTGTGTGTTCCCCCAGCCCCGCGCCGCCAGCCGGCCTCCCATTCAACAGGGGAAGAAAGGGAACAATAGCTATTCAGGGCCTGCCAGGGTCGCGACCCCCCCAAATCAGAGCTGTTTAATGACCCAAAATACCAACATCCCCAGCAACCCAGGGAGAGAGAGAACAATCTCCCTTTCAGTCCTCCACCCTGGGCAACAATAGCCCTCAGAAGCTGGCCCCCAGCCCCTTCTTTGCAGAGGTCCCTTGTCCCCACACCCCCGGGCAGGGGAGGGTCGCCGCCAGCCCCCAAGGCTGCTGGGGGAAGAAGGACAAAGGAGGGTGTCTGGCGCTCTGCTGCACCCAGCACCCCCTGCCCCAGGGACAAAGCACACTGGCCATCACAGGGCTGCTGGGGGGGGTCACAAACTCCGCTCTTGGCACAGGGCCCCCCACCTGGCGGGCAGACAATCCCCATCACCTGCCTGCGCCCTCCTTGAGCATTGCCCCACCTGCCTGTGCCCCCTCCCTGGGCACCCCAGGGGCTGCCAGCCCCCGGGGCAGGATTTGGCAGTCAAGTACCGCTCAGCTCTCTAGGCCTTCGTGCCTGATGGCGGCTCAGAGGCAGCACAGAGGGAACGGGGAGAAAGGTCTGCTGGGGACGGGCTTCCCCGGCACGCACGGACAAGAGAAGCCCGCGGGGTGGGCGCAGGAGGGGCGCTGCAGCGGGGAGGAGGCCAGGCAGCACGGCCCCGGGGGGAGCAGGGACGCGCGGCACGGGGGGCCCGGGGCCCGGGCGGGAGGGCATCGTCGGCACGGCCAGGCGGTGCGGGGCATCGCAGGGCATCGCGGGGGCATCGCCGGCACGGCCGGGCGGTGGCGGGGCATCGCGGGCACGGCGGGGCCCGGTAGCGCCCTGCGGAGCGGCTCCGGCACCGCCAGAGCCCGGGGAGCCTCGGAAGCATCCCGGCGGCCGGGCAACGCGGTGCGGTGCGGTGCGGGCAAGGAGCGCCGCGGGGGCCCGGCAGTCGCTGGGGCGCGGCGCGGGGCCGACTCACCGGTGTCCTGGCGGAACTGGTGCATGGACTGCAGGTCGATGATGTAGGGCGCCAGACGGCTGTCGGCCTGGCCCAGCACCACGCTGCCGCCCGCCCGCGGCCCGGCGCGGGCCACCGCCTCGATGTGGTGGCTGACGGCCGGGCTGTAGGGCCGCCAGCGCCCGTGCTCGTTCAGCCATTCCCACACCACCACGGCCGAGGCCAGCAGCATGGCTCCGCCGCCGCGAGCCCGGCTCGCCGCCCCACCGCAGCCCGCCCCGCCGGCTCTCGCATGCTCGGCGCGGCGCAGGGCTCTGCCCGCCCCCGCTCGCGGCCGGAGCCGGAGCCGCGCACGGCCGGGCCGCCCCTGCGCGCACCCGCGGCGCCGCTGCCGGCCGGCCCCGCCCGCACCGGCACCCCGGCGGCGGCACGGCCGGGCACGGCCAGGAGGCACCGCCCTGGCGGCACTGCCACCCGCCCCGCCCCGGTGTCACTGGGCGTACCGCGAGGGGGCGAGAAACATGTGTCTGCCCCTGGACCCCTACCCTGCACACCTGAGAGCATTCACAGTGCCCCCCGTACCCCCACTGTGCACTCCTGGGTGCCTGGTGTCCCTGTACCCACACTGCACCCCCGGGACCATTCCCAGTGCCCCCTGTATCCCCACAGCTGGGTCCCTGGTGTCCCTGTATTCCCACCTTGCACCCTGCCACTGCAGACTGCCCCTGGACCCACCCCCTGGGTCCCTGGACCCACACCCTGCACCCATGGGACTTCTCCCACTGTCCCTGAACCCCCTGTACCTCCACCCTGTGTCCCTGGGACCCCTCCCAGTATCCCCACACCTTCAATCAGGACTGCAGCCCAGGGAGCCCCTGGTGTGCTCCCACCCCTGTGGGCCCCCACCTGCCAGTGATGGGACTTGGGGTGCTGATGGGTTAACATGGACCCCACTTCATGTGCTGTGACAAAGAAATGTGGTCCAAGAGCTTCTCCCATTTCCCTGTCTAGGCCACAGCGCTTGTAGGGAGCAGCCCCCTGAGCTACCCTTTCCTGTGGCCCTTGAAACACAAAACTGTCTCATGTCTAGGGGTACCTGGGCTGCAGGCCCAGGTCCTGCACCCCAGCTCTCCCAGCTGCCTGCCACAATTCAGTTTCCCTGAGAAGTACTTTTCCTGCAGATTTCACGCAGCTTCAGCCCAGAGTGAGGCTGCAAATCCTTTGGGACTCTGCTGCTCCAACTGAGGGAGGCAATGAAGGCCAAAATAAAACCAGTGCTGCTCCCACTGTGACAGAAGTACCTCTGTGCTATGGCAACTCTGGGACTGGAGCAGCCAAAAAAGCATTCCTGAGCTTGTTCTTCCACTGAGCTCCACGAGCATCTTCCCAGGGCAGCCCTGAATGCCCAGATGTTGGGGACAGGCAAGTGTCAGTCTCACCTCCTTTGGTGCTCCTGCGCTCAGAATCACAAAATTTCCTTGGATATCAAACACCTATCAATTCCTGGTTTGGGAGAACTGTATGCGCAGGTTTCACAGCAAGTCCTCCAGTCCACAGTCCACCTTGGCTCGGAGGGCAGCTCATCCCCAGGCCACGGGACACACCACTGCCGAGCTCTCGGGGCTGGTGCAGCTCCTCTCCTGGCAAACCTGTTTCCCAGGCACTGCCCATCCTGCTGAGTGTCTGCCAGCAGCACTTGTGGTGAGAAACCATTAGACAATGATCCAAATAGAGGAAAAAGTGAAGGAAGAAGTGGGGAAGAAACAGGTGGGGACTAACTGGGGAGGTGCCAGCTGGCAAGTGCTGTGGTGGGACAGGACGAGGCGAACCGCACGGGCTCTCCTTTCCCCAGCTCATACAGAGCCAGGCTTGAGGCACCTTCTCCTGCAAGAAGGGAGGGCTCCCGACCCTTCCTGGGAAGGGGAGCCCCTCCTCTGCCTTTTCACCTGTTCCTTCAGGCAAGACAAGTGCAGCCAAAGCCACGGCGAGGAAACCCGGGGAAATCCTTTCCGCTGACTCAGGCTGGAGGAAAAGGTTTTCCTGCTATTAAAAAGGAAAGTGTTGGTGAACATCCACCCCCCGGCTGCAGCTCAGGATCAGGGAGTCAGGAGCCAGAGCTGCACAACTGAACCCCACCAGTGGGCAAGTGCTGGTGGGCAAGGGGCAAATCCATTCTCGCCCAGCACAGATGCCAGCACCCAAGTGAGTGTGCCTGAGGTGAGGGAGCAGACTCAGTCATCTTGAAACCTTTCCAACCCCACAAAGTGTGCCCAACCACACGTTAAGCCCAAATATTTATTGTTTTGAAATTAAACACATCCATGGGTTGCTTTTGGTGGGTCCTTCCCTGCTGCAATGTGGGAGTGCAGCCCCCTGCCCCCCTTCCCCGTTCCCCCCAGCACTGCAGAGCCTTCCTCTCTTCCTAAAGCACAATCTTGGATGGTTTTGGTGGGTTCTCAGTTTGCAGGAAGCCACTGCATGGGGTCCTCAGCAGCATCAGCCACATGGGTATGACTATCTTCCTCTCAAACACCTAATTTGTTTCCAAAATAAACAGCTTCAGTCACCTCCAGCCACCCACATCAACTTCTTTTCAGCCTGTGGCAAAGCAAGTCCAAAGGGCCTCTTGGCACCAAGGGAGCTCAGCTGTCGGGTGCCCCTGTTCTCGCCAAATCACTTCACTGGTGAATCCCTCGGGGCTACAGCTGAAAAATAGCACTAAATCCCAGCCAGTTCAGACTCCCCAGTGGGGGCTGGCTGGCAGGAAAAGGCTGAGAGCTGGAGCCCGTAGCTCAGCCAGAGCGTGGAGGTTTGGATTATGGATTGCTTTTTCCCATTGTTTCTGGTGGCCATTCCCGAGCATTGCGGCTGCTCCACAAACACAGACACACCCAGCACCGCTGGTCAGGTAACAGGGCAGGAGCAAGGAAGGTTGCAAAAGCGGTGTTTCCCAAGACAGGGAAGCCCCTGAAGCGACATCATTGTCCCTGTTGCTGCTTCTATCCCCCGAGAGCGACTGCAGCGCCGAGCTCAGCTCAGTGCCAGCAGCTGATACGGAAGGATCGAGTTGCAAGCCAGGGCTGGGTGATCCCGGCTCTCCTGGGACCTGAAGGTCACCTCGGACCAGGCAACTACTGCTGTGGGAGAAAAGGGGTCTGTTCCCACCTGCTTGTGTCACGAGGCTCCCTCCAGATGCCTGTGCCCACCTCTGGGAAGGTGAGGGGCAGACGGTGTGAGCACTGCTGAACAGGAGGGTGTAAGGGGGCACAAGCAAGATGGCTTCAAGTGTACAAAGCAGAGGAGATCGGGAGAGAAAAATACCTGTCAGAAAAGGGACTCGCTTTCACTAAACCTGAAAAAAATAGTGACCAGAAATTGTTATTCCTGAGTGCAGGGAAGCAGAAACATCCCAGTAATCCAGTCTGAGCTGTAAAGCTGCAGGCAGACAGTCAGTCAGTGGCGAGGAAGAAGGTGCACATTCTTCTTCGTGGGCATCACCCGTAAACAGAGGCAGCACCAAACCACCCTTGGAGCCGACCTCACTGTGCCAGGTGCCCCAATGTGGCCAGTGGGGTGGGCAGGATGAGCTCTGGGGGCTGTGCCTTGGTGCTGCACCAGGGCCCCCGTGCCGACACTGCCAGTGCTGGGGCCAGTGCTGTCCCCACCAGCCATGACAAAGCCGCTTTGTGCGGGGCCAGCCGGGCATGTCCCCAGCCTCTGTCCCCAACCTCCTCCCCGTTTCATGGCTCCACTCTCCCTCCATGTTGCCTTTCCTCTCACAGGCCAGGGTAGAAGTCAGGGCCACACTAGGACAAGGCACAACCCCAGCAACCCCCCCACGTCCTCGTCATCTTCCCCAGCTCCTTCATCTTCCCCACGGCCTCCCAGTGAGTCCCATCCCCCCTAGACCCCTCATCCCGCCGGGACTGACCCTTCCCTGGTGTGGGCACACGGCAGACCAGGCTTTCCGGTGAGGTTGAGCCCCACTGTCTCACCTCCCCCAAGAAGTACATCACCCTGGTAGATCTCCCAGCCCTTTTATTCACTCAACAGCCAGCAGCCCTCACATCCAGTTGGCATGAGAACCACAGCTCAGGCAGCTGTGAAACACTGTTGAAACACTCCACAGGGTGAGTGGTGAGGTTGGGGCTGTTTGATTCTCCATGCCATTTCCAGTCCTAAAATAACACCCGGAGGCACTCACCTCCTTGCAGAGGGGCTTCTGAATCACAGCCTTCAGTGAAAAGATCCTCTCCATTACCATGTCCAAGAGGTTAAGAAATTTCCTCCTGACTATATCCCCACTTCCCCCCCATGCCCAAAAAGCCCCCAAGCAGTTAGAGCAGAAATTCAGTGAGCAGCCAATGCAAGCTGGGCAGAAGATGTGCATGAGGTGAAGCCTTGCTCCTTGCAGCTGCGGGGCAGGTCCCAAGACTCCTTTGGCCAGGTGACACTTTGCTGTCCCTTGGCTCCTGCCTTGCATCCACAAGAGCCCCCAGGGTGGCCACAGCAAACCAGGCAGCAACCAAATTCCAAAGAAAAGGATCTCCGCTGAGGGTCATGGCATCCAGGCCCTGGGGTGAGCAGCAAAGCTGGTTCCCAGGGGATAATTTCAACTGCCAGCCCAAGGACCACTGAGGATAGCCCTGCCTGGGGCTCCCTGCTCCCTCCGAGGTACACTGTGGCCCGTGCCTCAGTTTCCCCACAGGGAGTGGCACCAAAAGCACGGGGGACCCAGGGATTAATGGCACGGTCCCTCCCATCTGCCTTCCCTCCTTCACTGTCAGCTGCCCCCCACTGTGCCCCGGCGGCACCTGAGACCCCCTGCCCCACGCTCGCCTTCACGGCCTCTCGGCCGGGCTGGGGGATGAGCCGGCGGCCGGGCCAGGCTTGGCGAGCTGCCGCAGGTCCCGCACAGACCTCACAGCCCACTGGGCCAGCTCCCGCAGCACCCCCAGGCCCCGCAGCTTCTGCTCGAAGAGGCCTTGGGGCTGGGGGGGCGGCCCATCTTCCTCCTCGCTCGGGGGTCCGCGACTCTCCAGCCGCAGCAGCTCCTCGAGGTGGTAGGCGAAGGCTGAGACCTGGAGCAGCACGGCCGCCAGTGCCCGGCCCAGGGCGGCGTCGGCCTCACCCAGCTGCTCCCGCTGCTCCTCCAGCATCTGCGCCAGCAGGGCGCGGAAGGCCCTGTAGGCCGCCAGGTTCTCCAGCAGCCGCTGGGTCCCCGTCTGCTCGTCCCAGTGCTCCACCGCCGCCGGCGGCACCCCCTCCACCGCCGCCACGCTGGCCGAGGCGTCCAGGCCCTGCCGCTCCACCTGCAGGGCGAGACCCACTAGGGATCAGCGGTGGTCGGAGCAATCTGGGGGGTATCCCCCGCCCCGAGCCATGCCAGCGCTGCTCCAGGGGGCCCAGTCCGGGAGGGGTTTGTGGCTGTGCAAGGCCAGGAGCCCAAGGTTCGCCCAGGCATCAGCACGTGCAGAAACTCGCAGAGCTTCATCCCCCATCCCTGCCACAGGACAGATTCCTCACACCCCACAGCTGCCAGGAGCCTCCCAGACCCCACCAGCACTCCCAGCCCCGCAGCAGCCAGAAGGAGCAGGGCAAACTCACGTAGGCATCCAGGAGGTCCACGACATCTGAGCGCATCTTCCCGGCCAGGCGGATGCCACGGGCGCAAAGGTCACGGCGCCGGAGAGCAGGCGAGGGACTGTCTGCTCCCGCCATGGTCCGGGCAGCTGTCACGGCCACCAGGCTCAGGGCGCAGTGCCCGCCCGGCCCGGGCAGGACAATCACTTGCTGAGCTGGTGCATTCCAGCCGGGAGCTCCGCTCACAGGTCCGCTGGCCTGGCTCTCCCCCTCTTCCGTGCCTGGGGCCTGGCACCACGTTGCAAATTCCCGCCTCTGGGATCAACAGCGACAGATTATTCCCCTGATTCCCCCACGCATTGCTACTCCAAGTGCTTTGCCCAGAACCGTCTCGCTCGGCAGCAACAGGCTGCCAGCGCCAGCTGACCCACTCCTCCCTCCCAGCCACACAGTGGGATTTGCAGCACGTTAATCCCTCTGGCTCATGCGGAGCGCGGGAAACCACTGCCGGGAAGAGGCGAGCAAAGCCCGGACATTGCTCAACACCCCAGCCCGGGCAGGCGGCAGGGGCTGACCAGGGCCAGGAGTGGAGGCTCGAGGGGACCCTCCAGGCTGCACATGCAGCACCAGCCCAAAGCTGAGCTGCAACCCAAAACCTTGCAGAAGGGTCAGTCCCAGTCACCTCCAGCCCTCTTACTGCCCCACAGCCATGGGACTGGGACCCCAGGTTTAACCTCCCTTTCCCAGAGGGGTTCTGCCCCAAAGAGGGGCTATGGGACAGGACGTGGTCTCTCCTCAAGACCCCAAAATGCAGGACTCAGTCACTGTTTCTCAGCCCTAAATGTGGCCACATAAGGCCAGCAGGACTCAGTCTCCCATTTCTCACCTTCAGCACTGGTCACTCCACAGGATTCAGTCTCTGCCTTCAAGCCCCCAAAGTGCATGACTTGGTTTCTCTCTGTGAGCCCAAGCACTGGCTGAGTAACCCTGGTTTCAGGGCCTCAAAACACAGGACTTAGTCACTGGTTTTTAAGCCCCCAAAATGCAGCACTTGGTCTCTCTTTGTAAGCCCAAAGATACAGGACATGCTCTCTGCCTCAGGCCCTGAAAGCAGTATTTAGTGCCTGTTTCTAAGCCCAGAATTGGGCATGTAAGAGCGTGGTTTCAGAACTGCAAAATGAAGCATTTAGTCTCTGTTCTTAAGCTCTGAGCCTCATTTTGAGGTCCACAACACAGCCCTGAGTCTCTCTTTGGGAGCCCAAAAGCTGATCAAATGAGTCTGGTTCTGAGCCCCCCAAACTGGCCCAGGGTCATGACTCCAACCCTGCTGGCAGCTGGCACCAGCAGCCACTCACGCACCCCCCCCACGTGGGATGGGGAAGAGCCATCCCAAGGACAGCACCAGCCACCCCACAGATGAGCTGCATGCACCAGGACAAAAACAGCCCACGGGGTTGGGTTGGTTTTTCCTCAGTATGTTTATTTTGGTTATGTATCACCCAGATAAGGAGGAAAAAAAAAGCCAAGACTTGAAAGCAACTTCCCACAAGTACCACAGTGTGCCTGGTCAAGGGGCCCCGTACCCCCAGCAGCCTCTTTGTCACCTCATGGCTACTGCAGAAAGTGCTGCTGAGCTCTGGGAGCCCCTGGCCCCGGCAGCCCTTGACCCCTAAAGCACTGCCCATGGTGGGCACAGCCCCGAGAGTGGTCAAAGGGCCCTGAGTCCCCTCCAACCCCTCCCCAGGAGGAGAAAAAAAAATAAATACAGGGGAAAAAAAATACAAAAAAGTTTATTGCAAACTACTACAATAATTTATTGAAGCAAACTGCATGCGAGTGAAGGAGAGACATCGAGGGGAGGAGGAGCTGCAGGAGGGCTGTGTCAGTTTTAGGGCTTCAGAGGGGCCTGGGAAGGGAGCTACTACACATCTCTCCTGCATCAGGGGCGAGCAGGCTGTGGTTAGAGGACAGACAGGCACCTGGCCACGGCCAGAAAAAGAAAAGGGAGAGCTACAAGAGGTGTCATGGAAGGACGAGGCGGGGAGCGGCAGGATCAGAGGTGCCCAGGCCGGGAAGCAAGGGGAGTGTCTGATTTTGCATCCCAGAAATGTGGCTGGTGGCAAAGTCTGCTCCGCTCGGGGCGGCTGCAGGACCAGGCCACTCCCTCAGCTCCCAGCCAGGTGTCAAGAACTGAGTCAGCGGCAAGCAAGCCTTTGACCCAAAGGCATTTTAGTGCCATCCCTTGACCAGGAATCCCCGGGCTCTCCACTTAGTGTTCTGTGCAAGGCTCTGCCCACCCCGCACCTCCCACGGGCACAGGGGCTGGCAGAGAAAGCAGCTCCAGATGGAAATCACGGTAATGTGATCCAAGCAAGAAACTGGATCATCCCAACTGAAGAAACTGGTTTAGTTTAAACTCCATTCCACTGCAGACCTGCCTGCACTGTCCCAAAGGACCCTCCACTAGGTGTGCTGGGCCCTCACCTCATGGCAGGCCTGAGAGCCAGGCTGTTGCCACGGTGAGAACATGGGATGCCCTCGCCCAGAGCACCAGACACCCAACTGTTCCGCCACAATCCGCCCCAACACCAGAAGTGTTTCGACTTGCTCTGACAAAGGTATCTGTGTAAGGAGGGAAGGGAGGGGGCAAACCGGGACAAACGGCCCAATAAAAGCCATCATGTTTGGGCCACGGTCGGATTTCCAGGCAGCACAGGGGACAGAGTGGGTGTTCAGAGTCAGTTTCCTGTTAAGTTTCCAATTAAATTCCACATTTTATTGCGGTTTTCTAGACCCCAGGTACCCGGTTTTGCCAAGCTGCTGTGTGCTACAGACTAACTCAGCTGATCTTGTGCTCGGACAAAACACTTTAGCTCTGCTCCCAACCACAGAAACCCAACCAAAAATAAACAAGCAAACAAACAAAAAGCCAGGTTATTCCTCACCTCTTCCAAAACCACTACGAATTCAAGGCCACTGAATCTCCACACAAAGTCTCAGAGAAGAGCAAAAAAAAAATCCAAGTCTCCATAGCAGACACCTCTTACCCTATGTAAACTTTTCCAAGGGCTCAGAGCTGCCCTAACTACATCAGCAGGCAACACCTGGCCTGCCACACTTCAGGGAGAGCAGGGGCATCTGTGCAGAAGAGAGAACCTTTGAGAACACTGCTACACAACACCCTCCCCCATAACGGGGGCAGGGAGAGAAGCTGACAGCCCCTTAGTCCCACGTCAATCTATTGCCTTGGATAAACAAGCCTGAGAAAACCACATCCAGTCCCTGTGCCTTGGCCTAGACCTGGAAAGGAGAGGCAGAGTCAGATGAGGAGCACCACATCCCCCCAGCAGCAAGCAGCTCACGACTGCCCCAAGTCACGAGAACAAGTTCCTGGCCAACAACATCCTTCCCCGAAAGGCTGCGGAGCATTTAACGCAAGGAGCTCACCCGGAGCTGGGAGGGAGGGAGACAACAGCCAGCTGTTCCATCACTCACCTCATCCTCCTGCTAACACGCTGCTGCAGAAACCCCCATGGCACACAGGGCTCTTCTCCAGGGGCTCTCCCTCCTCTACTCTGGAAAAGCTGCGAGACACATCTGACTCCAGAGCGCTGCCTTCCCCTCGGCCCTCAAAGCCGCTGTTACGATGGCACACCGTGCTCCCTGCACTGGAGCCTACTGGGAAACAGCCTGAACCCCTTCCACGCCCGCCCCCTAAGAACAGAACTAAAAAATACCGACCCTTTTTTAATCAATAAATAAGGAATCTTGTTACCACAACACAAAAACGAAGCATGTTCAAAGTGCAAATTACTGTCGTCAAACTGGGATGCTCCTCCTTGCCTCTCCCACGCAGGGCTCCTGTAGCCCCCGGGCCTCTCTGAGCAAACATGATCTACGAGCCAGGGCGTTCCCTCCACTTCCTGCCAGGGCTGGAGCAGGGGAGCGCGGTGGGAGCGGGACGTGCTCTGCTTCACAGCTCACCCTGCCGAGAGGCTAAAGTGCCAAACTCCCAGCCCCGGGAGGAAGGAGGACACTGCAAGGACCAGAGTGCAGTGATGCATAGAAGTCGGGACCAGGGGCAGAGGGAGTCCTAAGAAACTTCTCCAGAGCACGGTCAAAGCTTTTTTTTTTTTAGTTTGCCAGTGGGGCCATGTCAAGGAGCCAGAAAGGCATCTGCTTTGGGGTAGAGCGAAGGGTTTCGGCAGTGCCCCCTCCCTTGGAGAAATCCGTCGCTCAATCCAACTTGCTCTGGTAATGGCAGCACGTGCCCCTTTCCACAAAGGGGCCGTGGGAGAGAGAGAAGTGGTTGGGAGAAAGAGGATGTGCTGTGATCCGCGCTGGAGGGGAGCAGACCCTTCAGTTATTTACTAGTATTGTAAGTTTTGTTTAAATTTCCTCTCTTTCAGTAAGTGCCTCCTCTTTTTTTTCTTTTTCTTTTTTTTTCCTTTTAAATACAGAGTCCCAACTGTCCCAGCACCCAGGTGCTCTCCTGCCACTAGGGTCCAGTGGAGTCTGAATCTTCGATGAGCACCTCTGTGCTGGCTCCCAGGATCTCCGTGTTCATGACCAGCCCCTCCGGGTTCGCGTTGCTGCCGCTGCCCACGAAAAGTTTGCTGTCAGCCACCAGGCTCACACGCTCTGCCCCGCCACAGTAGGGCTTTGGCATCCCCTCGGGGCTCAGCAGCAGGCAATCTGCTGGGGGGGCACTGCCCAGGGGGTCCGGGAGCAGCGGGAGGCCCTGGCCATCGGTGGGCGGTGCGATGGCCTCGGGATTAGTGCCCAGGATGTCGGTGCTGGTGATCAGGGCACCTGCGTTGGCAGCCAGTGCTTCAGCTATGAGCACTTCAGGGTGGCTCTTGGCTTTGTGGGCCACGACGCTGTCCTTCTTCTCGAACTTCTTGCCGCAAATATTGCAGGAGAACTGGTAGAAGGAGTCCGCGTCGTGCTTCTTCATGTGCCAGTTGAGGGACGCCTTCTGCCGGCAGGTGAACCCACAGATCTCACACCTGGGGGCGGAGAAAGGGCAGGTCACAACAAAGGGATATCCCCACACACTCGTGGGGACACCAGCAGCAAGGGGGCAGCTCAGGGAAACAAGCAGGGGCTCACTGATGTCACTGCTCACTAAGGGCTTTATTTGCTGAGGGCTTACGATCCCAGATCTGCCCTGGGGAGCAGGTGAGACAAGGGGCAGCTCAACGACGTGTGCGTTTAGAGAGCTGGGACACCAGCAACAGGCTCCAGCCCCAACTTCAGAGCTGCCCCTGCTGTGGGTGCAGCCCCAGAACAGGTGTGCTGGGGGTTCCTCAGGGCAGGAGGATGAGGCACAGGCACAGGGTACTCACTGCAAGGGCTTCTCGCCTGTGTGGATCATCCTGTGCACCGCCAAGTTGTGGGAGCTCTTAAACGCCCGGGCGCAGTACTCACAGATGTAATCCCTCTGATCTGAAAGGAAACAGCAGTTGCAGCACTGCTCTCCCACAGACCTGCTCCCTCTCCCAGCTCCCACATAGTGCAGGTAAAGTTGCCCAAGAAGGAGAAGAACATGGAGTTCTGGGAGGCCAGCAGGCTCAGCAAAGCAGGAGTCCCACAACACAGCACAGCAGCTGATCTGGAGAGGCCAGGCATGATTAAGACTCTTCTAAGAGCTAATCATCCACTCTGACCAACACTGAAGGACTGGCAAATTCGGATAAAGCAGACTTTATCTGTAGAGTTTTTATATGTAGAGGTTTACTCCTCTACAGAAGCCCTGAGTGATACTTGCCAGGGGGAGAATTAGAAACCTCTATAGTCTTATTTCTTTCATTTCCTTACAAGATGATAATCCAGAAGAAAATAATACCCTGCTGCTCCTGCAAATCTATGCCACTTGCCTTGGCTTCACTCTCCCCAGAAAGTCTAGAGGCCTTTTCTTTTTCCCCTCTCTGTTCACTGACCTGAGGAGGCATTTGTACCTATCTCCCACCGCCCTGTACCTGTGTGGTGTTTGGCATGTCGCAGGAGCTGCTTCTGGAGCCGGAAGAGCCGACCACAGGAGGGATGAGGACACACATATTTCTTCTTCAGCAAGTGCTGGTACTTTATGTGATGCTGAAAAGGAAGAGTGAAACTTTGCAGAGTCTCTGAGAGGAGAGCTGAGACACAGCGATCCCAGACGGCCCCTCAGCAAAAGAAGACACAGTGTCAGGGAGGAGTGTCAGGGCAGTGGAGGCTTAGCTGCCTGCTCCAAACAGCCCTTCCCTGCCCTCACACGTGCCATTCAGGACAGGAAAACCTCCACCAACCTGCAGGTAGCGCGGGTGAGCCAGGACCGTGCCGCATCCCTCCATCTCACAGCGGACGTACTGTATCGGAGGCTTCTTCCTGGGAAGGCAGCAAGGAAAGGGGCACAGTGGTTGGCTGCTTCTGTGATTAGATGATTCTACAGATAAGGACTCTCTAAGTATCCGATACAGAATCATATGAACTGCAGAATTCTGTTTCTGTGAGAGGCAGAGATTGGCTGATGCCTCCGATGCCACGGCAGCAGCACAACAAAGCACAGCTCAGTGAAATGAGCGTGAAGAATTCCTGCTCCCATACTGGCTGGGCTGGGACAGAGCCTCTGTCCAAGTGCCACCTCCACTCCTGCCACTTACTTGAGGGCTCTCCCCAGAGCTGGGAAAACCCCAGGAGATCCAGATTTCCCAGAACCTTATTGCTGGGCAATCCCCACCCGTGTGCAGGGTACAAGGGAAGTAAGTCTGCAGAACAGAACTGGGTGGAGGGGATCACTTACCTTCTCTTGGGCAGCCTTGGGCTCTTGTCATCTTTTCTCCTCCTTCCCCTCCTGTAACAGGGATACAGAAACAGAACTGAGAAAAGGTTCCTTACATTAGCAGTGGGCAGAGACTTTGAAGTTTATGCTGTATTGCCTCATTAACTGCAAGATCTAGAAAAAAAATGCAGTGCAAGTTGGAAACAGATTCAGGGGAAGGAGAATTTTAGAGAAATAAATGCTTCATGTAGTTTGCTCTTTCAACCCTTCCCATTTCCCAATGCATTTCCTAATGTATTTCTTATAAACATGTAATGGTGCTAACACAGTCCAGAGCCCTGCTCTGTTGGGGAACATTCCATACCATGGGAAAACATCGACCTGCATGATCAGGAAGAAGGGGATCAATGATCCAGCACCTATTTTACAGGCCTCTGACTTAGCTACAGCAGCTTATACACCTGTCAAGACAAAAATCTAGACTCTGTCTGAGCAGACCTGTGCTCACATGTAAACTGCATCCTCCTAAGCCACAGCTTGATCCCATTGCTGCAGAGGCACTTGGAGCAGATTGATGGAAGCATTTTCTAGACTCTACTGAGACATCTTTATTGATGGCAAGCTCATGCCAGGAACCTGCTGAACAGGCACTCAGCATTCAAGCCAAGCCCTCAGAAGAGGCACAGGTTTTATTACACACAAAAGCAGTGTCTGATCCAAACAACAAAACCTCAAGGCACAAAAAGCAATCTCCAACAGACAGAAATGTTCTCAAAATACCAGCCTACTCACTCCTTTCTGCTGTGCAGCAGCAGCAGCTTAGGAACAGCCAGAGAAGCAGCACCAGCGGTGTGTGGCCCCACGAGGCAGGTCAGCAGAGGGAGCTCCGGCTGTTCCAGCCTCTCAGAGAGGAGCTGAGGTACAAAAGCAGCTCCTTTCTCTTTTTTTCTCCCTCACACCATCCCAAAGAATGGCTTGAACACAGACACATGAAGCAATCTCCCTCTGTTGACAGGAGGAAAGCTGCAGCGCTGAGCCCCAGGGGCAGCACACCCCAAGTATAGAGCCCACGGGGAGCAAGTTTTCTCCAAAGAGAGGCGAAATGTAAGTGGTTTCCCTGAGCTCTAGGATAGTCCCACATGTACAAAGAGGACACTTGCCACACACACATCCAAGGTATTCCTGTGTCTGCCCCACAACACACAGCAGGAACACTGCCCTCTCACACTGGATTTCTAACACTGATTCACTTCAGGCATCACAACAAAACCCCTTGTAAGGGTGCTCTGAAGAGTCTCCCACTGTGTGGTCACACCCATAGAGGGTGAATAACCACAAGATGAAAAAAAAACCCTCACCTTAAACTAAACCTAAGTGCCAACTCTGATTTTTGGAACACAGGCGAGACGTGAGGAAGCAGAACAAACAGTGCTGCCCCATCAGCTCTCAGGCCCAGAGGAGGAGGAGGAATGGGGGAACCAGCAACAAAACACTGTTGTAACGCAGCAAGAATGCAAAATAAACAATACACACTGCCATGTGTAATTGCAGAGTTCACTCACTTCCTTGGCGGTTCTTCATCTTCCTGAAACTCGTTCTCTTCTTTCACTTCCACTTTAATCTCTTTCTGCCTTTCTTTTTCCTCCTTCCCCTTGTTAGCTTTTCTCCTTTGCTTTGGTGCTTCCCTACAAAGATACAGATACAACATATTACTCCAATGCTCCTCCCACTGCCTGCTTTCCACAAAGACTTTAGCAAAAACTGGATGGAAGTTCAGGCTTATTTCTCAAGTCCCACTTCTATGCAGAACTATCAACAAGGATTAAGGAAGCACCTAGCAGACAGCAAGGCTCTAAAGGTTTTAGTCCCTGAGAGAAGAACAGTCCTGCTTATTCTATTATTTAGAACCATTGCCCCTGAGCAAGCTGCTCGGGTGCTTAGGGCACAGTGTGTTCATCCAGCTAAGATGTCCATTTTTTTCGGTCTAAACCCCCAGTAAGTACAAAATCCAATATACTTCTCTAGGTGGGGTTTGTAGGTTTCATCTCTGGGATCATCTTTGAAGGGAACTTCTTCCTCACTGATGAGCATCTCCTCGTCATCATCGCTGCTGGGAGAACGGGAGAAGAGAGGACTTTGGTAGCACCAGCTTAACCACTACTGCAGAACACCCATGCATCACACTCTAGGATGGGAAAGGCACTACTCCACAGCACTTCCTCATGCAGCATGACTGGGGAAAGCCTGCACCGACCAAGGCGCACAACAGCAACCAGGCCAGGCCAGGCAGAGCAGTGTCCTCTTCTGAACCCACCCACCTACAGCATCTGCTCCTACAGGAATAAAGGTGCCATGCCCACATCCAATCTTCCTATCGATTCCTTCACGGTATCTCCTGACCCCTGCAGCCCACACAGCAAATGCAGAGGCCCAGGGTGGAACGAGACAGAGCTGCTGCCTGTCCCAGAGAACATTTCACACGAGCATTTCTTCTCAAACCACTCAGTCCCTGGTTTCAAGACACCAAATCCAAGGAAACACCACAGAGTCAAGAGTGTCCTACCTGACTCCAGCTGGAGACTGATGCTCTTCTGTGACCTCTGAAAGGAAAAGTCACCATTAGGTTTCAGCGTGTGTTCGCTGCAGTGAGCTCATCTGTCTCACGACACAGCCGTCGCCACTCAGAGCCAGAAGTGCTGCTGGCAGAAGGCACCCATGACCAAGCAGCACTGTGCCGGCACCAGCCACAGCCAGCTCCCTCCAGAGGCTCCCCACACCTGCCTGGCCCCGAGTACGTTGCGCCACGTACCGTACTCCAGCTGGTCCGTGTTTGGTTCAGACTTGCAGACGAGCTGCAGGGAGCCGGTCTTGGATCTGGAGGCGCGGGAATTCTCCATGTCCCGCTGCCGAGCCACGGTGGCTGACCTGCTGCTGCGCCAGCTCCGGCTGGACCGGGCCGTGCCCACGGGAGAGCCATGGCTCAGGACGCTGGAAACCTCCTCCTCCTCCTCCTTCTCTTCTTTGGGATCTGAAACAGCCATTGCAGCCTCTTTCATAACAATAGAAAAAGCCTAAATCCCACTCCTCACTTCTGTGCCAACCCGCTCGTGCCTCTCGCACACCTGGAGGGCAGGTCCTCCAGGCCCTCCTTCAAACTCCCCAAGTAAAACCAACTAAAACTCTGCAAGTAAAGGCAGCAGGAGTGTTTAAAACTGTTTACTAATCTGAAATGATCTTGTATTTCTCTCAGATAAAGGCCTACAAGATGATGATTTGTTGGCTCTGACCACTACAAAAGACGCTCGTAAACATGAGCGAGTGCTTCATGAAAGGCCAGCTTTGTGTGAAAGGTCATGCTTGAAGAATCCCTCAAACACAGAACTGTACACCTGGTAATGACCCTGAGGAATCTGGGCTGGATGTTTCTGGTCCTGTGCAGAGCAAAAAGCATCCCAAACGCTGCTACTCTGAGACCTTTGCACTCATTATTAGCTTGTACAGGTGGTTTCCTTTTTAGCTGATGGCTGGTCTCCACATATGTTTTGCCAAGATAACAGAACTGCCTGAAAGGTCTATGTGAGCAAGTTAATCCCTTAAAAAGTAAAATTCCCAAGTACACCTCACTTGATCTCAGTGTTTGCTGCTTGCTGTGCCATTGGGCCCTAAAGAATTGAAATGCCTTTTGACATGTCACAAATCATCACAGACTGGTTTGGGCTAGAAGGGACCTTAAAGCTCATCTCATTCCACCCCCTGCCATGGGCAGGGACATGTCCCACTAGCCCAGGTGGCTCCAAGTCCTGTCCAATGTAGCCTTGGGATGGGGCAGCCACAGCTTCTCTGGGCAACATGTGCCAGGGCCTCACCAGTAAAACTGCTCTCCACCTCTGTTCTCAGTCCTAAAGGTGAACATCTCAGGTTTTACCCAAAGGCATTTGAAACTAGTTTCTCCTTCCTACTTCTTCTGCTTCAGCATCTCTGTCTAACAGATCCGGGGCATTTCTACATGCTGAGAATACCCAAGTGCCTTCAAACCCCCAGCATCAGGAGACACAGTAAATATTTTCTCTATAGCAGAACCCAGGAGAGCGATACAGAGCTAATAGCTAAAAACCCTTTTAATTCTAGACTCTCCCAACGTGGCCACTGGTCCCCATCCAAGGGTCAGGGCTGCACCAGGAAACTTGTGTCTGTCAAGAGCTCAGCTGCAGGAGCAGCTGCAATCAGCGCTCACCAAGGCTTTGCCTGAAACCTGAAATTGCAAAAGGGAAGTTCTACATTTGTAATAAAAGTTTCTTTTTCTCTTTCCCACACCTAAACTTCCTTTTCTCCTTCACAAAACCAGGTTTCTGATGAATCCAGCCTGCCCCTCAAAAAACAAAGAAGACAACAAAATAAACCATCAACCAAACAAACTAAAGGGGGAAAAAACAACCCCTTGCGCAACATAAGTGCTCTACACACAACTCTGTTTGTACCACAGAGAAGGATGTGAGCTCTGCTGGACTCATCCCCCAGCCCACACTGTGCAAAACCCTTGGATTTGAGAAGGAACTTAAAGAGGTGACACTCCATGCACACAGCACTGATCTCTTCTGATCACAGCTCCCAGTAAACAAAAGCTTCATGGGGCCCTTTCCTCTCAACACTGCCTCTGGAACAGCAACACAACCCACTGTCCCAACTGCTTGGAAGATTTCCTTCCAGCTCCTAAAGGTGGTCATGGAACAGCAGAGGGAAAATCTCAGAAAAGCATGGATGGAGTCAGAAGCTAGTTTAGGTGTAAATTGGATTGGAGAAGCATGTTCTGTTCAACTGCCAACAAAGAGTCACAGAAAATTTTCAGTCCAGTGATGGAAGGACATTAAGGGTATCCATCAACTCAGTATTCCAATAATTACAATCATTCAGGCCTAACTAAAATCAAAATTATTTTCACGAGAACACAGAGCGCTGTGGGAAGTCGAATGTGAACTGTACTACACAGTGAATCCATTTGTAAACTGAGATTAAATGTTCTACTTATGCAACTAATATCTCTACAGACACACGTTGGGAAATCCTGCCACTCCATGACTAAGCAGATGACAGGGAATACTGTCAGTGTCCAAGAAGCCTGGCTCTGTACAGAGGGAAAAGTCGGGAACACAATTCCAACATCACAGTATCCTGGATATACATACCATCGGCAGCACCCACCAGCCCAAGCTCTCCTCACCAATGCCAGCTGCTGATTTGCCTTCAAAACATTATCCCAAACACCAGGCAACAACATTTGCTGAACAAACCCTGGCGCAGTACGCTTTCCATTCGTCCTGTGGCTACACCGGACCTGCCACCAGGTGCACCCCCTTTGTCCTCCCTGCCAAGGCTCAGTTCTGGCCAAGCTCGGGCCAACTGAATATTCCAAACTGGAGTCAGTGTTTGGTAGTGAAGGTTAACAGTGTAACACAAATAATCACCACAAGAAACCAATCCCATGTCAGAACTCACACCAGGGAACACCAGCACGAGATTCCAAACCTTCACCAGAACTGCTCAGCTCCTCATCCCAACTCTATCCAGGGTGAAAGGACAAATGGGACTTTGCCTTCCCGATTTACAGGGGACTCCTGGCTACTCAAAATCCCTGCTGTGCAAGGAGAGCTGCTGTTTGCTCACATCCAGTCAGGTTGATGCTAAAGGCTAAGGTGGGAACAGGGGGGCATCTCCTGTTCTGCTCTTGCACCATCTGCAAAAATTTTTTGCACATCTTCCCCGATCCACACAAGACACTCCAAGGGCTCCATCCAGAGAGCAGCCAGGACACAGAAGAGCAGCTTCCTCACTTCTAAAGACTAAAAAAAAAAAAGAAACAAACAAGCAACAACCCAAGCCCCACCAAGGCAGATTTCCTCTGGCCCAGGAGCTGTCAGCACTTCTCGGCGCCAATTTCCACGCAAACACTCCATCCTTTTGGCCACAAAATCTAACTGGGGAAAAAAAAGAGCCCCAGAAATTTAACAAACACTTTTTCCACTCTCACGTTTGAGCACAGCTGAAAACCTCAGAGCCCAAGTTAAAGGCAAGAAGGTCCTGAGTGCAGAGAGCCCCCAGACTTGGGAATTTTAGACTGACAGCTGCCATTTCCTAATGCATCCTAGGAAACTGGGGTCCAAATGGGAGCGTTCTGCCTGTTTTCTACCACTACCACATTAACATTTCTGCCTAGTGGCAGCCAAAACACCAGGTTTCACCATTATAATGTCAACACTACACACATATCAAGCTTCCTTACACATTTCAGCAGCTTTGCTTTAATGGCAGCCTCTGAGACACAGTTGCCTGCAAACCATCTGGACAGCTGCAGCAGAAAGGGGAGTTCATTTGCACAGGTGTGTGACCTCCTTTCCTCACAGTTCCTGTCACAATCCTCTGGTGCCAGATCAAAACTAACTCTACACAAAGCCCTTTACTTGGAGCTGTTTCAGGAGTCATCACTGGGCAAGCAGCAGAGCCCACAAACGTTTTTTTTTTTTTGGGGGGGGTGTTTCTAAAAAGAAGCTGTTAAACAGATGCAACAAAGTTCATAGTTTGCACTGGAAAACAAAAATCCTGCTCCAGGTCTCAGCTCCCCATAGTTGAGGCTTTTGTGTTCAGACCCCTAATTCAGTGCCTCCCCAGATTCTGAAGAATTTTCTCCTTCAGCCCTGAAGAAATGAGTGTAAAAAAATCCATGATCCACTGAAGTTAGAAAAGAACAAGTAATAATAAAATAAATAACTGAATACTCTCATTTCCACACATCTCTGGAGGACCTACACCTGTACTTGTGAGCTCAGAAGAGAGGAGCGCCCAGGATTCGCCTGCTGCTTGGGACTGCTGTGCAACAGGAGCAACCACAAGGCACATTGTCTGGCACCAAAACACTCTCTAGAAGGAAGATCCGAGAGATATCTGGCTAACTCGGGGGGACAAGACAGAAATCTGGCTCCGGGAGAGCCCAGACTTCCCGGCGGCGGATGGAACAGACTGAAGGAGTGAGTAATTCAGCTCTTACCTTTACCAGCTGCTTTATCTGCACACCTGAAAAAAAACACAAAACCAAGTATAAGAACCAGATTCTGTGGCACAGGGGCAGAAAACAAGGAACTGCACGACAAGGAGATGAGCCCCAACTCCCCAGATTCCCAGTGCCAAGCCCTCGGATCGCTGCTTTCACCCCCTCATGACACGGCGTATTATTCCAGCCGCAGGGAGCTGAGGGGAACTCCAGGAACACCCAGCACCAAAGGGTTAGGGTTATCAGCCCTGCCCACCATAGTTACGCCCGAATCAGGGGGATTTCGCGCTTGGGACAGGGCAGAGGGGCTGCACTCCCAAAGGCTTCACGCGTGCACGTGGCCGGGATCCCGCTCCGCACCGAAAGTGTAAGGGCTGCAACGTCCCCCCAGAAACGCTGATCCCACGGGGACCCCTCCCCGAGACGGACGAGGCCAAACAGCGCTGGCTTCGCGGGGCACCGGGACGGCGGCGCGGTCAGCGACTCCCGCGACGCAGCCCTTCCTGGGAAGGGACCGACGGCGCCGGAACAAAGGGCCGGCGGTGCGGGGCGTCCCGCGCCCGGAGGCGGCCCCGGGGCCCGGGCGCGATGGCGCCAGACCCCCCGCAGAGGCCCCACGCCCGGCCCCGGTCGCGATCCCGGAGAAGTGCGGGCCCAGCGGCGCCGCAGGAACTCACCCGGCCCGGGGACCCTTCCTGGCCGCGGACGGCGTCTCGGCGGCGGGCTGCTCGGCGGCAGGCCGCGCCCCGGGGCTGCTCCGCCGGCGCCGGGGGTACTCGGCCTTACGGCGGCGGGAAGCGGCGGCGGCGGCGGCAGCGGCGGCTCCCCCTGCGGCCGAGGCGGCGGCAGTGCGTCCGCGCTCCCGGCCGCCCCTCAGCACCCGGCTGCCGCCGGACTCCTCCCCCTGCTCGGCAGGCGGCTGGCGGCGGCGGCCCGAGGCAGGCGGCCTGTCAGCTGCGGGCAGTGGCGCCGGGGCGGGCGGCGGTGGCTCGGCGGCGGCGCCCCCCGGCTGCTCGGTGCCCGCCGGCATCGGGGCGGCGGCAGCGGGGCCGGGGCGACCGCGCTCCTCCCTCAGCGGGACAGGCCCGCCCCCGCCGCCCGCGCCCAATCAGCGCCCGCCGCCCGCCTTCACGCGCGGCTCCGGCGCCCCGCCCGCGCTTGCGCCCGCCAATCGCCGGGCGGAACGCGCGGGGCGGCCCCGCCCCCTCTCCGCGCGAGACCCACCTGCCCCCGCGCCCGCCGCGCTCCCGCCTTCCCCCGCCGCTCGCGCGCCGCCCCGGCCAATGGGCGGCCCGGCTGCGGCGGAGCCCCGCCCCCTACGGAGGGGCCGCGCGGCCAACCAGCACGAGGCTTCAGCGCGCGCGCCCCAG
The DNA here is from genome assembly GCF_003031625.1 of Empidonax traillii. Taxonomy (NCBI): domain Eukaryota; kingdom Metazoa; phylum Chordata; class Aves; order Passeriformes; family Tyrannidae; genus Empidonax; species Empidonax traillii. The sequence continues at coordinate 407,051 of NW_020955654.1, forward strand.
CCGTCCCCCGCCTCCCGCGCAGGCGCCGCCGCGGCCGCCGCGCTCGCGCTCCCGCTCCCCCCCCGGGCCGGCCCCGCTCAGCGCCCACTCGAGCGCGACCCCCGCCGCCCCGGCTCGGCTCAGCCCCCGGCCGCCGCCCGGCCCCCGGCACCGCCGGGCTCCCTACCGCCGCCGCTGCCTGCGCCCCTCCGCCTGCCCCGGGGGGCCCCCTTTCGCCCCGCGGGCGAGGCCCGGCAGGGGGAAAGCTGTTCGCCGCCCCGGCCCCGCGCGGCCGCTCCGTGCGGCGGAGCTGCGGCGCCGCCCGCGGTGCCGGCGGGGCCTGGCGGCGGGGCCGCTTTTTGGCTGCCGCTTCTCCTTTAAGAAAAAAAAAAAAAACCGCCCCGTCGGGCGGCGGGTGAAAGTCGGTGACAAAATGGCGGCCGGCGCAGAGGGGCGGGGCCCGGGCCGCGCGGCCCGCCCGCTTCCGCCCCGGCGCGGCGCACGCGCGGGGCCTGCCGGGAGCTGTAGTTCCGCGCTCGGCAGGGGAGGCAGCCCCTCCCGGGCTGGTTCCGCATTTCGGTCCGCGGTCTGTGCCCGGTGGCGGGAGCGTGGTCAGTAGCCTCAGTGTCCGGGTGTGCCTTGGGACCTGGAGCGATCCATCGCGTGTGCCCATGGTCCCCCGGGCCGGGAACCGGCGTGGGATTGGGGAGGGGTTGTGCCGTGGTTCCTCGGGAGGGGCTGGCTTGGCCCACCTTACCCACATTTTGCACATCAGACTTAAATTCTGGGACAGGAGAACAAAGAGTGACGCTTCCCACTCCCAGGATATCCAGCTTTCCCCCCAGTCCTTGAAAATATTGGCTAAGTTGGCTAGATTTCTCTTCGTTCCACTACACGGGTCACCAGTGCTCCCCATCTCTGATCCCAATCCCTGCTGCCACAGCGCTGCCGTGGCCCCCGCACGCCGTCCTGGACAGGAGCGTGGCAGATATCCCACCCCATTCCACCTGTGCCAGAGCAAATGGAGGCAGCAAAAAGCACCGGGGTTCAAGGAGCCCGAGGCTTTTAGCTGTTAAATCCTGTTTGCTGAACTGGTTCCCCACCAGTGAAGAGGGCTTCGGCCACCCAGCCCTTCCTTCTGCTCCTGGGTTTCGAGGCCTGAACTGTGTTTTCTATTCCTAGAAGACAGAAGTGTGTCCAACTCTCCCTTCCTCTAATCTAATCTAATGTTCCTCTAATAAACCACCTCACCGCTGGAGAACCTGTTCCTCTGAGCAAGACACTGAGCCTAGAGAAGGGGGGGAAACCCATGAAAGTTAAAGCAAAGCTCAGAGTACTTGCACAGGGATTTCTCCTGTCTGTGCCAGACCCAGACAAGAGGCTCAGCATAAACCTTCCCCACAGCCGCTGACCTGGGCCAGGTCTTGCTTTCTGTCAGCCCAGTACCAACCTGTTCTTGTCATTGTCACCAGTCATTTCCCCTCTGCAGGCAAGGCTGGCGTTGCTTAATTCTGCAAGGGGGCAGAGCTCCGGCCAGGGAGCAGCTCGGCCTTTTGCCTCCGAGGGGCTTACAAGGGGAAGTTTTATAATGGGGAGTTACAGCGCCGGCTCCTCCTGTGCCCTCGGGCTCACAGATCCACACTGGGGAGAGTAAATCACTGAGAAGGCTAAAAATAGCCCCAAACCTTCCGCACACAGGAAGGTTCTGGTGTTTGCAGGGAGGGAAGTGCCTGACTCAAGGCTGGGCGACACCAGCAGTGCCTCGGCTTGTCTCTGGGTGGCTCTCAGGATTCCTGTCCTCAAACACGTCCCAGCGCATGTCCCGCGGGGCTCTCCCGAGGTGCTGCCGGCCGGATGGAGCAGGGAACAAAAGCGTGGTCACTGACACCGCTGTGGTAATTCAGTGAAGCTCTCCGTAGTAGCTCGAGGGGCTGGAGCCCAGGCCAGCTGAGGGGGCAGGCGGGCTCAGCAGAGCCTGAGAGCGGGACCACGGTGGTGTCAGCCAGGCCCGTGGGAGCACTTGTGCCTCAGCGGTGCCGGATGCTGCGGTTTCCCACTCACATGGGGGTCTGGCCCCACCGAGAGGACGCGTTTGGCCACATAGCCTCTGCTCCCAAGGTGCTTCTGGCACCCTTGAACCCCCGGGGAGCTGGACTAAGGAGGAGCCAGGCCAGGGCACGGTGAAGCTTTGCCAGTAATCAAGGGGCTGGAGGTGTTATCCATCACCTACGAGGTGATGCCTCTTCCAAACACCCAAATTAGAGCCCGAAGGACACACCAAGCCACGTGCACATCCCCTGCACCCACCTCTGGCATTAACCCCCCCCAGCCACGCTGCAGGGACAGGGGAACTGAGAGGGGACGACAGAACAACCGCCCAGGTAATGAACCAGTCCCTTGGAGCAGTTCCCACATCCACTGGCCACTCTGCCAAAAGGAGATTTTGCTCTTACCCGGAAATCCAAGATGAGGCTCCAGAAGCATCCCCCAAAAGACACTGCTCCGTCACACCATCACAAGTTCATTCCCACTCGGCACAGGGATGCCATCCCTCGGCACAAGTGGCCAGTGGCCTCTGGAAAAGGCCTGGCTCTGCAGGAGCATCCCAGTTTATACCCAGAGCTCCTCAGACAACTTGCTGGCAGTTTCTTTCCTCAGCAGCCCCAGCCTGGGGTTGTTTGTGGCTCCCCGTGCCCCAGCTCTGCCCCATCCCACGTGGTGTGAGGCGCAAAGCCCACAAAGGGAAACCCTGAGCGACGCGGGGGGCGGAGGAGACACCGACACCGGAACCAAGCTCCAGAGCAGCCCTGAGCGCCAGCTCCGCTCCCTGCGGGTGCTGCCCCAGGCCCTGCCACCCCATGCCAGGGCAGGATGGAGGATTTGGGTAAGCTGGGATGCTCCAGAGCCGGCCCTGAAGCCAGGCTTGGTGTGGGGTCATGCCTTCAGCGCCTGGGGAGAGCCTTGTCCTTGCTGTCCCTCAGGACCGGTGGGAATGTTCTAAGGGGGCAGCAATGGGGGCAGCAATGGGGCCATGCTCCTTGCAGTGCCTCCCCCATGCCAGGGGACTGAGGGGGTGGTTGAGCAAGAACTTGGCTAAAAATGGAGTGCGCTTGAGAGCAGGAAATGGGCTGTGGCAGCGCTGCAATCCCGGGACTGCAGCACAGCCTCTGGGGGTGCTGGGAGCCAGCCCTGGCCTGGGGAAGTACCTGTGCCACGAGGAGGGCATTCCTTGTTTCCTGATGTGAGGGATGGCCAAGGTGGTGAGATAGAGTTGGGGAGAACAAGCTCTGGGCCCTTTCTGTGGGAAGCAATGCTCTGGGTGCATGGAACCCACTGAGGTTGAGCCCTCCCCTGTCAGGGCTCGTGCTGAGTGAAGGGCTGGCGGATGTTCCTTGGCAGGCCAAGGACAGTGTGCAGGGGCAGGACCTTTGCCAGTGGTGCCCACGCTCCAGGAAGGCTGTAGGAAGGGGCGGGCGCATCCTGCACCAGGGATGGGATCTGAGTGCCCTCGGGACCCTGGCATCTGCCTGGCAGAACCCACTGGGACACTCCTTTTGCTCCTGGGACTTTGGGAGTGGTACAAGACCTCCTAAGGGGGTGGCAGCAGGGTGGGCAGCCAATGACTGTGGTGCCTGAGCGAGGTCTCTCTGTGCAGATGCTTTGCTGGCAGAACTGGAGCAGAGCTCCCTCCAGGCCTCCAAGGACCCTGCGTGCCAGGGACCGAGCTCCTGCCAGGATCCACCTGCCCCCCATGGCTCTGAGCCTGCTGCCTTGGCAGCCCCAAAGGTACAGACCCTCAGCACAGACCCCCTCAGCGCGTGATGGAGCTGCCAGGGGAGCTTGGCTGCATGGCTTTGTCCTCCCAGGTGCAGCTGCTGCCTCGGGCTCAGTCTCTGGGAGAGGATTTGGAGAGAGTGTACAGGTAAAAATGGCCATGGGAGGGCAAAGCCACCTGGGGGTGCCCACTTATCGCTGGGATGTGCCATCTGGGGTCACCTCAATGCCCAAAAAAAGGTCCTTCTGTGAGCTGGGGCAGGTTGTATCCTGCATCCCTGCTGGGGTGAGGGCTGGGCTAAATGTTCCCTGAGGTGGTCTCTGGGAAAGGGTGGGGCTGGAGGCGTCTCAGTCCTGGAAGAAGTGGAAACCTCAGCACCACCCCCCCTGTGCCATGTCCAGCAGCCCCAACTCGGTCCCACAGCCCCCACCCACGGCGGCTGCCCAGCAGCTGGACGAGCTCCTGGCTGACCTGGGCCACATGCAGAGCAAGGTGAGCTTGGCCCTGGGGAAAGGGGGTTGGGACCTGACCTTCTCTTAGCCCTCACTGCCCTCCTCCCTGGCAGCTGTTGGGGCAGGGAGCTGGGGTGCCCACCGAGCCCTCCCTGGACAACATGCTGGGCAGCCTCACCCGGGACCTGCAGGAGCTGGGCATCACGGCCACCCCCGCGGGGGTCTGTGCCGGCTGCCGCAAGCCCATCGCTGGCAAGGTGAGCCCCCTGCCACCACCCTGGCACCCCCTCTGCCCTCAGCGTCCCCCCGGGGCCGCCCTCAGCCTTCCCCTGCCTCCTCACAGGTGCTCACAGCCCTGGGCAAAACCTGGCACCCCGAGCACTTCACCTGTGCCCGCTGCGGGCAGGGGCTGGACAGCCAGCCCTTCTTCGAGCAGGGCGGGCGGGCATTCTGCGAGGAGGACTATCACCAGGCCTTCTCCCCCCGCTGCGCCTACTGCGCCGGCTCCATCCGTGAGGTAAAGCCCCCCCTGTGCTCCCACACCACCCCCCACCACCACCAGCTGCCTCACCTCACCTGTCCCCACAGAAAGTCCTCACGGCCTTGGACCAGACGTGGCATCCTGAGCATTTCTTCTGTGCCCACTGTGGGAAGGTCTTCGGGGACGAGGGTATGTCCCAGGGGACAGGCATGGGAGGCCTGCCCCACCCCAGGCAGCCCTTGCACCTATTGCCCCATCTGACATCCTTCCATGGTCCTTCCCTTGCCTCCTACCCTGGGCAGGCCCACGTCCATGCCCTGCTTCCCCCGCCATGGGTGCCCATCCGGATCCCCTCTCCACAGGGTTCCTGGAGCGGAATGGGAAGCCTTACTGCCACCAGGACTTCCTGGCCATGTTCACCCCCAAATGCCAGGGCTGTGAGCGCCCAGTCACGGACAATTACCTGTCGGCACTGCAGGGTGTGTGGCACCCTGAGTGCTTCGTGTGCACGGTGAGTGGGCGGTGAGGTGGCGGGGCCGTGCCTGTTCCTGGGGCCGTGCCCGTTCCTGGGGCTGTGCCCGTTCCTGGGGCCGTGCCAGCCTTTCCCGGTCTCCTTCCCCCAGGAATGCCTGAGCAGCTTCGCCGGCGGCTCCTTCTTTGAGCTGGAGGGCCGGCCCTACTGTGAGCTGCACTTCCACCAGCGGCAGGGCACCATCTGTCACGGCTGCAGCCGCCCTGTCACCGGCCGCTGCATCACAGCTGCGGGGCGCAAGTACCATCCCGAGCACTTCGTCTGCACCTACTGCCTGGGCCGGCTGCAGAAGGGCACCTTCCGCGAGTGTGGAGACAAGATGTACTGCCAGGCCTGCCACGACAAGCTCTTCCTCTGACCCCCCCAGCCTGGGTGTCCCCAGCATGGTCCCCGAGCATCAGCATCCCTGGCGTTGTCCCAACGTGCCTCATATTGTCCCGCCCAGCCAACCGTCCCCAGCCTGGCTGGTGTCAGGCATCCCAGGCAGCATTCCTTACCTGCATCCCAACAAGACATTCCTAGCACTGCCCCTGCCAAGCCACACATCCTGGGCATTGCCCCCTGCACCTGCAGCAATAAAACACCCGGTTCTGCCTTTGCTCCGCTCACTGGTGGCTTTGGGGACAAAGGTGCAAGGCAAGGTGGGAGGGCTAGGAAGTGCCACCCCCAGACAAGAAAGGGTTTGTCACACAAAGTGGCACCTTTGGGAATCCTGGAAAAGGCCCTGGTCCCAACAGCAAAGCCAGAAATACCAAGAGTGCAGCCAAGGGGTGGGGGCAGGCACACAGACACACTTTAAAAACTTTATTTATATAAAAAAATCATTTTGTTTTCAAAGCGTTACAAGAGTGTGCACAGGAATCAGACAAGGAACGGCTTGGTGCTTCCCCCTCCTCCCCTCCTTAGCCCTCCTCCCCAGTGGGGCCGAGGAGGAGAGGAGGGGGATGCTGTCTTTTTGGTTCATTTAGAATTAAAAATTAAAAAAGGAATTAGTGTTTTACATATTTAAAGGAAAAGAGAAGAGTTAGAACCCAGAACAAAACCCAACCGAGCTGAGGTGGGGCTGGAAGCAGGGAGGGCCCAGCTGGTGCTGGGGGCTGATTTGGGGCAGGAACAAGGCACCAGCTCTGCCCCTGCCACCTCCCCACACCCCTCCTGGGGGGAGCCCCAGACTGGGAGGGCTCCTGCTCAGTTTCCAGCCTCCTACAGAGACTTCCAGTTGCACAGGGAGCAGCAGGGCCCCCCAAAAGGTCACAGCATGGCAATGTGCCCCAGCACCACAGCCAAGAGGAGGAGGAGGAGCACATCCCAGCTCCCGTGGCAGCCCAGGCTCCCCAGGCCTGGATGGCAATGCCCTGCACCCTCTCAGCGAGGGCAGGGGGGCTGGGTTCCCCCCAAAAACTGGCTCCCAGCCCCACTGCAGACAGGGAAGGCTCCCAGTGGGAAAGGGAAGAGTTCAGCCCTGCTGGAAGCCCAGGAAACTCCCCTTTCCCAGGGAAGCAGCCGGACAGTACAATTCAAACAGCTATTTCACAGTGGCAAAAGAAAGGCACGTGTCAAGAGAAAGTCGGGGGGGCAGTGCCGTGGGGGTCCTGGCTCCAGCCGCCCAGCACAGCGCGCCCCGAGCCCTCTCCCCAAAATCCTACCGCATCTCCTCCCTCCGCAGGGACCCCATGTCTCCCCCTGGGAGGCCTGTCCCTCACCCCAGCACTGACCCTCTTCCCCACATCAGGATCCTCCTTACACAGGCACCAGGTGGGAGCCAGGGCCCCCCATCCAGACCCCTCCGCAGGACCCAGAGCCACATCCCCCTTCCCACGCCCCCGAAGCCTCATCTAGAGCAAAGCAAGAAAAGTTATTGCTGGTTGTCCTTCCTCCTGCCCTCCCCCCACAGCTCCAGCCCCTGGGCCCTGGTCCTGCAGCCCCCGGGGAGGAGGGATGTCTGTGTTGTCCCTGGTTGAAGAGTGATCCTGCACAAAAAAATACATCCTACAGGCAACACAACCAAACCAGAACCACGGCGGTGGCAAGTGAGGTCCCAGTCCCTGTCCCTGCAGATGCCCTGCAGAGGGGGAAGGCATGGGAGAGAAGGCAGCTCCTGGTCAAGGCAGAGATCCGAGTCCTTGTGCAGCATCCATGCCGGCTGATCCCGCAGAGTCAGGCAGGAAGGTTTTGCCCCTCGGGAGGAAGGGGGTGGTGGTGGAGGATGGGAGGAGGAGCTCTCAGCCGTGGTGTCCTGGAATGGGGAGGTGCAGAGGCCCAGAGGAGGTTGAGCGGTCCCAGGCTGCCCCAGGGAGCCGGCCCAGGCGTTTGGCTGGATGGTTGGCACAAGGAGTCCAGCAAAAATTCCAACAATAAGACAAGGTAAAAGTCGGTCCATTCCACCATGAAGAGTTATATATTTATATATATAATATATTATCAACCCAAATGGAGCGGAGGTGGGCAGGCCAGCTAGATCTTCTGCTGTGGAGAGAGAGGGAGAGGCATTAGCAGAGCTGGGGCGGGAGCGAGCGGCAGAGGCGGCACCACAGTAGCAGAGATTGATCGGAGCAGGATTTGGCTGGCCAAGCACCCCTAACAGCACAGCAGGATCTGTCACCACTGTCAGATTGGGCAGGACACTGTGGGACATACCGACACAGGGGGAAGCACAGCAGCATCTTCCTCTGCCTCCTCTACCTCAGGCTGCGGCTCCTGCCCCTCCTCCTCCTGCTGCAGACACACGGGGGTTAGTAGGGGCGAGGGGGCGGGGGGTGTTAATCGTGGGAGCCCAGTTCTCCCCTCCTCCTGCCAGCCAGGACACTGATATGGCATTTCCTGCACCCTTCCCTCCTCAGGGGCAGCTGCTCACCATCAACGGTGCTGCCTTCACCGGCTCCATCTCCCCGAGGTCACCAGATCGCTCCAGTGTCCTGCTGTGGTCCCTCTCGTTGAGTGTGGAATAGTTGTCTGGAGCAGGAGAGGGGACAGTCAGCTGTGTCACCTCCAGGGAGGGTTGCCCCATCCTCGCAGGAGACGTGAGCTCTGCCCCCCTCCCTGCATACTGAGGGGGTGAGAGGCCCCCATTCCAGTCCCTCTCCTACCTGGTCCCATGTTGCTCATCTGGATCTCCTCCCGGGAGGATTTCTTATCTACAAGCACAGGAGAGCAGGTCAGGGACAGTCCCTGAGCCGTGGAGGAACTGCCACCTGCAGCTGGGGGGGCCCAGGCCCAGATGCAGCCATAGCTCTGTGACCCAAGGATCCCTGTGACAGGACCTACCAGTGACAGCCCCAAGAAGCCACCTACAGCCCAAACCAAGGGCCCTGATGGCCAGGAAAGCCAGCTAAGGCCCAAACTGATGGTGATGGCCCTGTGTCAGCAGCTGTGGCTGCCAGGGAAGCCTGGGCTAAAGAGCAGGGAGGGGACAAAGGCCAGCTGCCCTGGGTACCCACAGGGTGGAGGGACGATGGTGGGCACGCACCTGTTTTTTGGTTCCTGTCAATGAGAGGCAAGGTGCTGTCATCAAATGAGTTGCCTCCCTGGGTCCGAGAGGCATTGCTCAGATTCACCTGTAGGAACAGAGAGTGAGAAGTCACACCCTGGGCCCAGATGTTCCTTCCCCACTGGCACATCCCACCCCTCCAGTGCCAGGACAGACCCAGGAGCCCTCCCACAACCCTTGAGCAAGGGGCTCAAGCACCCACCACATCCCCATTAGAGCAAGGGGACCCTGCCTGGACTGGGGCAGTGCCCAGTGCTCCAGAAAAATGGATAGTCCCTGCTTTTGGGAAAGAAACTGAGCCCAGGAGAACTCCGTTCTTCAGCACTGCCACAGCAGCATTTAGGATGACAAAATTCCTGCCTGTGGAGCCACACACTGGTGTGGGACACAGGGTGTGACACTTCAGGGTGTCCTTAGCAGAGGCTTCCTGCTGGTCATCGGCTGAGGAACAGGGACATTCCCCTGAGGCACAGGGGACACCTCTGCAGGTGCCCAGTCCCACCAGCAAAGGCCAAGGGCTGCAAACTTGTCCTGCTGAGCTCCAGGAACCCCCTTCTCCTTGCTGCAGGACCCCACCTACTACCCCAGCCACCACAGGGCATCCTCACACCTGGAAATCTGACTTCTTCCAGCCTTCCTTCTCGAGGGGCTTCCGCAGCTCCTTGTAGCCCCAGACTGTCTGCAAGACGAGGGCGGCTGCTCGGACTTCTCTCTCTGAGCGGTTCCTAGGAAGAGGGGAAGGAAGAGACGTTTGGAAACAGTTACAGCCTGGGGGGAGGCTGCTGGACAAGCCCCTCTCCACCCCTTGGCATTACACCCTTTGAGCAGAGCCTACCCAGACTTGTTGATCAGCACCAGCTTCTCAATCCCCTGCGTTTCCCGCAGCTTCTTGGCGGCCTCGAGGTTGTCCACGATCACTTCATTGATGGTGTTGAGGATGGACACCACTGTGTCCTCAGACAGGTTTTTGGCAGGGGTCTGCTGGCCTCCAGGCAGGTTCTTCACTAGGTTGGGGATGGCGTGCTTGCCTGGGAAGGGGAAAGAGCTGGGCATGAGCAAGAAAGAACAAGACTGCTGGGAAAACCACCACAGAAAGGTGACAGGCGACCCATTCTCTCCCTCTCCGCGGAGCTCAGCCCTCGCTGCGCCATGAGAGGAGCGGCAGGCAGAGGTTGAGCTGATCTGTGCCCTCAGCGCTCCCTCAGCGGGGCAGGACGCCCCCGCCTGGCCCAGGTGGGTGTGCAGAGCATGCTGTCCTCACCGATCAGCTCCTTGTTGCGCAGGTCCACGGCCAGGTTGCGCAGGGCGCCCGATGCCGCCTTCACCACCCGCTCGCTGTCGTGGCTCAGCAGGTCGGCAATGGCAGAGAGCCCCTTCTCCTGGCGCAGCGCCGAGCGGATGTACCGGCCGTACTGTGGGGCAGGGACAGCACCCCTGTGTCACGTGGGGCTGGGGGCCACCCCGCCAGCCCTGCCACCCCCCCTCGCTGTGGGCACGGGGGGCCTTGCTGCACTCACAGAGCCCACTCCCACCCCAAGGGTCCCCCACAGGGCCAGCCAGATTTCCCAGAGGGGCTCTGCATACACACCAAGGTAATGCAGGTTGTTACCTTCATTCCCTGCCCTCAGGAGGGGAGGGACAACAAAGAGCCACAGGCAGTGAGCACAGAGCCCTCCACAGCACAGGGGGACCCTGTGCACACCCGAACTGTGCTGTGGGATGGTGGCTCCTGGGGCCACGCAGGGAGGGAACAGCCCTGAATAGCATCCAGAGTCCCACTGCCCCCACCACGGGTGGTACTCCCGGCTCCCCTTTCCTGAGCACAGCCAGCCCCAGGGGCACTCACCGTCCAGCTGCCAGCACATAGGTTCTGGATGGCTCCTGCCGAGGCCTCCAGGATGGCTGGAGTCTTGCTCTCCTTCAGGAGGGAGATGTATATCCGCACCACTTCTGGCTGGAAGAGGAGCTCGTAGCCTGCCAGGAGAGCGCGGGTAGGAAGCACTTACCCCAGGGATCCACCAGCATCTGGCTCATCCAGAGGAGCACTGCTGGGCAGGTGCTTTCTCAGGCTCCCACCAGAGATGGGAGCTGACTCTTCCCACAGCTCAGGTCAGCCTAAGCAGCCACCACCACGATGCATTTGAGCTGCTCACAAGCTCAGGCCTGCCCTAAGTCTCCTTTGACTCCTGTGGCTCAACTCTTTGTACCCCCAGGAGCACCGGGGTCCTCCTGGGAACCACAGAGTGCTTTGGGGGCAGCAGGAGTTGAACTCAAGCCCTGGGCTAGTGCTCACTGCTTGGCCTGTGATTCACTGGCAGCAAGATGCTTGCCCCCAGAGGCTTTTGGGAATGACCCTTCCTCACGCTCATGCTGGAGAACACTAAAGGCAGAGATTTTGGCTTTAAATCCTGCCTGCTCTTCATGCCCAGGAGAGAAGAGTGGGCAAGAGGGCAACTGTGCTGGGAGTCTGAGACCATCACAGAGGGCTGTGTCACTGCTGTCCTTCAGCCCCTCAGTCCCTCTGAAGCCTGTCCTGAGCCAGCACTGACCTCCTCTGTGCATCCTTACAACTGCTGGCAAAGCTCGTAGTTTTAACAAGCCTTTGGACAGCCTGGAGCATTCCTGCTCCAAGACCAACCTCTATCCATCGGAGAAGCTCACTGGGGGAAAAGCTGCCCTAACACCCAAGGCCAATCATCCAAGGAACATACCTTTGGCTGGAGTTGTTCTTTTGGGAAAATCCACTGTGTCGGCACCAGGGTCTTCTGGAAGCTTTTTACCTTCAAAGGGCAAGCGGAGAGGTGTGAGATTCCTCCTCTCCCCACCCACCTCAGCCCACCAGCTCTTTGCCACTTGCAGGAACAAGCCCAGAGGCTGAAGCCAAGCGACCAGCATGTCCCAGGAGGGGACACTGGGGGCATTAGCCACACTGCAGGCAAAATATGCCCAGCAGGGGATGGGGGGGGAGACAAAGCGAGCTGGAGAAAGCACCCAATCAAATCGTGGAAACAAGTAAAACCAAGAGCGCACTCACCTCTGGAGAACCACTCGTCTATTGGTGAGGCGGAGAGGACAGGAGAGAGGGGAGGCAGGAGGAGAGAGGTGCCGAGAGCGTCATGGGGCAGATCATTTGGCAAGAAAGCGAAGGGAAGGGGAAGGGGCAACACAGGAGAAAAGGGAAGGCGTGGAGTTAGTGGACACGTACCCGTCACCATCCCGCCACCACAGACACCCAGCACAGCTTGTGCCAAGCGCTTTGGGCAAGCCAAGCAGCAGCTCCCAGAGCCAGGGACCACTGCGCCTCCGGAGAAAGCTGCGGTTCAGGCTCCGCACCAGACACCCAAACAGGAGCACGGCGACCCCAGACCACCCTCCAGACGTGTTGCGGCAGGGCTGTCACTATCCCCTCCCTTCCTGCTGCTGCTGGCCCACAAACCTTTGCCCTTCTTGGCACCGAAGCAGCTCGCGGCGTGGGGCCCGGCATTGTTGGCAGGCACCAGGGGAGTCTCCTGGTAGCGCTCGGCGTGGGGGATCTCCCGGTGGACTTGGTAGGACAAGTTTCTCAGCAGGCACACACAGTTCTCCACTAGCTGGGGAGAGAACCAGAGTGTCTGACTGGGAGCAGCACCCCAAGTCTCCAAGCGAGGGCTCAGCACCCAGCACCCGGGAGAATGTGCAGCTTCACTGCGGAAGGGATGAAGCACACCCCACCCCAAAGCTGGCACGACTGCTGCTTCAGCCACGAGCTCATACCCCGTGGGCCAAAAACCTCTCTGCCGTAAGCACGAAAGGGCCAAGGAAAGGCTCTAGGAGAGTTCAAGCCAGCACCTCATCCAGATAGATCGAGGAGCCTTGAGCCAGGGGACAGGGGTTTGTGGATGAGGGACAACCAGACTCCTGCTGTCCAGTTCTCACATTCCTATCCCAAACTGCAGGGTGAGTGGGTCCAAAAGTGCCAGGTACACCCCACAGAGGCTCTCCCTTCCCCGACACCAGCCCCACTGTGGTACCTTGCTGTCCAAGTCCTTCTGGCCGATCTCGGACTGCACGATGTAGATCAGGGCGTCCACCAGCCCGTCACATTCCCGCAGCTTCCGACGGGCCTCGCTCCGCTCTGAGCTCACATTCCTGGCAGGCAGGAGAGAACTGTTATGGCAGGGACAGCTGAGGGCAGGCCAGGGGCAGCCCACACCCCACAGAGCTCAAGAGAGGAAAAGGCTCTTGTAGCTCCCCTCAATGAGGGAAACTGCTCCAAAAATCAAGGTCTGCATGGCCAGCAGCTGTTTCTACAGAGCTCCAAGAGCTCTGGCAGTCCCAGGAGCAGCCAGGAAGGAGCGTTGCAGCCCAAACCCAGGCTGGGGCTCTCCCATACCTAAGGCAGCCAGCGGTGTTGGTGAGCACCGACTCCCACTCGATATGGCGGGGTTTGGAGTCCTCGTTGGGCTCCCGCTCCCAGCCGGAGCGGGGAATGACCACCTCGTCAGTCAGCGCGTGCAACGCATGATCCACGATGGCCATCTTGATGGAGTCGTGCGAGGACAGGTTCCACAGCGTGCCTGCAACGCCACGAGCGCAAGGTGAGCACTTGGACCCCGAGCCCAGATCTCCCCCCCCGCGGCCAGCCTGCCCTCCCTTGCCCAGAGCCATCACCTGTGATGACCTCGGTGAGGTCCATGTCGTGGGCCTTCCGCAGCAGGCGCACCAGCGCGGGCACGCCGTCGCAGTTCTTGATGGCGATCTTGTTGTCCTGGTCCTTGCCGAAGGAGATGTTCTTGAGGGCCCCACAGGCCCCGTAGTGCACCTCTTTCTTGGGGTGGTCCAGCAGCCCCACCAGCACGGGGATGCCCTTGAGCCGGCGCACCTCCGTCTTCACCTTGTCGTTGCGGTAGCACAGGTGCTGCAGGTAGGCGGCCGCGTTGGACTTGACGGCATCCAGCCGGAAGCTCAGCATGGCTATCACCTCCGGCAGCTCCGGCTGGCGCCAGTTCCCTGGGGCTGGAGCTCCCTTCCGCAGGCTGTCCAGGCTGGCCAGGCTGCCCCGCTCATGCTGAGCCAGCGGGGCCCAGTAGTACCGGTCTGGGGCCACGTCATCCACCAGCATGTCCTCGTAACTCCTAGGAGAGAGCATGGTGGGCGTCAGCACACGCCCAGACCTCGCTGGGGCTCCCTGTAAGCTCCTTGCTTATCCCCCTGACAGCCTTGAAGGATTTGTTCCTACATCTATTCACGCCAATCCTCTGGAATTAGATCTGTTCCTCAGAATAAGTTCTGCCCCTTCAGACCGTAATTCCTTCTTGTTTCATCAACTAAGTTGTCCAGTCCTCACATTTTCCCAGCTTTTCAACCTATTTTGCAGATTGCATTTTTACACCTAGGCCCTAAATCAATTACTTTTATGTCAGCTGGTTAGTGGTGGATTCACTTCTCTTTCCTACCAAGTTTTCCACCTTATCTCCTACGGTCAGGGGCAGAAGGAATTGTTCACAGCCAGACCCTCAGGTCTGATCCAGGACCAAAAGAGGAGGAAGGAATTTCCAAGCCTTTTCATCACCTTTTCCTCCAACCCACCCTCCATCCCCCCAGAAGGGACAAAGCTGGATCCTGGTCCGATGCCTGTGGAGGCAGGAGCAAGCCCCAAGGCACAGGCAGGAGCCAGCCCTGGAGGCAAAGTCCCCTAGGCTACTGCCTGAGGGACAGGCACCGAGAGACACCTGGGCTCCAGGGGTCAACCTTGTGGCTCCTGGCTCGGGTCCAGGGAAGAGCTGTGGTCCCACACCCTCACCCTGGCCAGGAGCAGCTCACCCTCAGACTGGCAGCACTGGGAATGAGCCCCAACAAGCACATGGAAGCTCAAAGTGCAACTACTGCCCCCCATGCTAAGGTGACGCTGAACACCCCAGAACACACACCTCACCACAAAACCCCAGATTCTCCCCTATTTCTGCAGTCACTGCCAATATAATCCTTCCCCCATCCAGGCAGAGGAATCCAGTGATTGACAACAGAAGGAGATGGGAGGGGGTGACTCTCACCCCTGCTGTGCCAGGGCACTGAGGACACTCAGGAAAGACCCAAGGAGAGGTTTCTACCCTCCAGGTCACATCTGCCCCAGGGGTTGCTCAGCAACCTCCCAAGCTCCCAGATCAGGCAAAGGCAGGGAAAGGCCTGACAAGACGGGTGGCAGGTCCTGCTCCCGCCACCACTTCCCTACCTACAGGATGTGGTACAGAACTTGCCAAAGCCACCAGACACAGCCACGTGCTGCCAGCAGGCCACTGACACTTGCCAGTACGGCTGGCAGCTGATCCCACTCCCCTGCCAAGACTCACAGCCCAAACAGAAGGTCCTGTCCCACCATGAGTGTCTCAGTGACCCTCCAGGCAAGATGGGGCAGTCAGGGAGGGGATGCACCCCCCTTCCCTCCTCCCCTGCAGAGAGGGAGCTCTTGGAAGAGCCCCAGGGCAGGCACTGGTGCTCCCTGTGGCCAATGGCAGCCAGCATGTGGTGCATCTCTGGGCTCAGGGCACTCCTTCGGCTCCCTCGTTCCTGGCGAGCTGCCTCCCCTAAGGAAGTCATTAACAGCCAGGCCTCTGCTCAAGACAAACATCTCTGAGGCAGGGGGGACGCTGCTCTGCCTGTTCCCATTCCAGTGAGCTGGGCAGAGAGTGTGGATGGTAACTGAGAAGGTGGGGGACAAGCCAAGCTCAACAGAGCCTGGATTCCATAGATTGCTGTGATCTTTATCTGCCTGCCCAGGGAGGGAGAGCCAGCCCAGGGGCCCACCAACCCATCCCTGCACTGCCCCTGCAGGACAAGCTGACATCTCCAACAGAGCTGGCCTCGGAAATGGAACTTTCTTGCTCTGTTGGACCCAGATCCCCAAGTCTCCCACCTGGCTGCCAGCTCCTGCACTTGGCTCCTGTAACTCCCCTCCTCCAGGACCTGGAAGGGCAGGAGCACAGACACCTTCCAGCCCAGCAAAGAGGGCTCATGGGCTCAAAGGCCACACAGGGAGGGCACTGGGCAGGGAACAGCCCAAGGAAAGTTCGCAAGCCAGAGCTGGGGGTTGAACACACCTGTAGCCCCTCCAGTCCAAGATACTCACTGAGGGGCGAGACATGATGGCCTAGTGCTCAAAACTGCCAGAGCTGGCCTCTCCCAGGCTGCCCGAGAAGGGAGAAGCGTGGAGCAGCCCTGCCTGCCCTCCTCCAGCCAGTACAAGCTGCACAAAGCGAGGCGGCCGGGGAAATCCATCTGGGTGAACAACCGCCCCGACTGGTTCAGCACAGCCCTGCAGCACTTGTGCTGGCACCAGCCACAAGGACAGACAAAGCTGCTCCTTCAGCAGCCAGGAACCACCATGGACTTACAGTGCTGAGATTGGGCAGATCTCCACAGGGGATGGCAAGAGCCTCCTCTCCCCCAGGTTGCCTCTATTTTATGTCCCAGGAGCTCAGGCAGCCTGCGCTGGGCCTTACTTGCCTGGCTGGGCCCACCCTGGGCCACTCAGGAGGTGCACAACTATACCAGCTTGCCGAGATCGTCCCTTCCCCACGTCCAGGACCCTGGCTCAGCCCCTTGCTCCATTCCTACCTCACCAGCCCTGGAGCCAGCTCCCAGAACCTGCCCAAACCCTGCCTGACAGCCCAGCCAGGAGCAGAGAAGGGAGCAGTGCCTGTGTAGGACACAGCCGGCACAGGAGACGAGCAGACAGGAGTCACAGCCTCAGGCAGGTGACATTCCCAGGTGCCTGGCAGGGCAGGAAGGACCACCAGGACCCTGCTCCAGCCCCTAAGGGCAGCACAGCACAGCAGGGCAGGAGCTCTGCAGCCAGGCTGGGGGAGCCGCCATCACCACAGACACACACGAGGGGAAAAACTGCTGCTGCAGCCAAACAGGTTGAGCAGCTTCTCCCGCCCTGCCCTGCAGCAGGGTCGGGCTGTGCAGGAACCAGGAAGGCTCCTGGGGCACTGTGGGGTTGAGCCTTGCTCACCCCAGCCTGGGGTGCTCTCGGCTCAGGGAGAGCACCATCATGGGGCTGCTGCAACCTGCACAGCAGGGTGATGATACAGTGGGATACTCCGGGCTGGAGAGCAGACAGACCAGCTAGGTGGCACAGAGGGAAGGGCCCGGAGCTACATCCAGCTGCCCAGTGGAACTCCTGGCTGCGGGACGACTGGCTCAATTAGCACCCAGGCTTAACCACCAATTAAGCAGAAAATTAGAAGCGGATGCAAGTTTTCTGCTGCGTGAGCAGCCTGTGACTCAGCTCACGGTGTTGTGTCCATCACCCTCCCTCCTCCAAGGAGGGTGAAGTGCGATGGGCCCCCCAGCAGCCCAGAGCCTCCTAGCACGTACCTGAGCCGCCGCCGAGCATCCGAGGGGGTGCCCGCCCTCCTGGCCGTGCCGTAGTCAGACATGAGCCCGTAGTCCACATCCTCGAAGCCCACGCTGCGCTGGTCATCCTCCAGGCCGTATGGCTCAGGGTGGAAATGGTTGAGGTCCATGTTGCTGCCCCCGACACGCACCTGGGGCTGGGGGCCGTAGATGTCCTGGCGGCTGGGGGCCCGGTAGGTGTCCATGGAGGGACGGTAACGCTCGTCAATGCGGGTGACGCGGGACAGGCTGCCGTAGCTGTGGTCGCTGCCCGGGTAGCCGTCCTCGTAGGGGCGGCCGTAGCCATCGGGGTAGTGGTAGTTGCGAGGGAGGGTGGCTGTGCCCGCCTGGCTCAGGTAGCTGCCAGGGCCCCCGTTGCCATTCTTGCGGAAGTTCCTGTCCATGGTCTGGACGTAGTTGCTGGTGACGGGGGAGGTTTCCAAGGGCAGCCCGTCGGGCCCCACCGGCACCTGCTGCACTGTCCGGGTGGTCACGGTCTTCACCACTTTCTTCACCTGGAGGGGGTGACATACATGCAGGACACGCTCCCGTAAGGAAACTCGCCACAGCCCTCCATCCCCAGATTCCCCCGCTAGCCCAGTACTTTACTTCAGGCACATCTCTCCTCCTGTTTCAGCTCGTGGCACAGCAGGCTGGCAGACACCATGGCTTGAGCAGCCTTCCAGCCATCAGGGTCCCCAACCACGCCCTGCCTCGCCATGCTCTCCCCAGGCCTGTACCGTGGTCTCCGTACGCCGGGTTGTCCCATCATCTGATGTCTCCACAGACACAACTGACATGGCCCCTTCCGGGTCTTCCTCCATGGTGTACGTCTCCTCCACGATCTGGCCCGGGTCCTGCATCCTGGGGATTGTGCTGTACAAGAGGTGGCTGTGGTCCTGAGGGGAGACAGCAACAGGCAGGGAGGCCCCATCACCAATCTGGACCTCCCTCGAGTCCGCTGGATGAGATCTCCCTCACAGGGAGCTCCAATATATCCTCTTGGAAGGAGGTACCAGCAACCCCTCACCTGAAGCCCCTTCAAGCCAGGGTGGTCACATTAGAAGCACAAACCGCCCTCTTCCAGTTGGAACAGGGACATTGGAGCACTGTCCTGCACCCTCCCCCAGCAAGCAGACTGCCCACAGCCAGAGGGCTGAGCTCCCCTTACCTGCGGCCCGTTGAGCTTCAGATCTGAATACTTCTGCCTTTCCAGGTCAGCATCGCCCAAGAAACGTCCGTTCTGAAACACAGCAGGCCTGTTACCAGACTGACTTCCCACATATCCACCCCTGCTTCCCTTCTGGGCTCCAAGCAGCCCATCTCCTGCACCTGACAGACACACCCACCACGCACTCCAGGTGAGCTCCCAAGAGGGGAACAAGCTCCTCAGGGGTCTGTGCCATGTGCACCCCCATGCCAGCCCGGGGAAGAGCAGGAGGACATGCCACTCAGCCCCCTCCAGACATCCCAGCTCTCCCATGATGCCCACACACTCCTGATAGAATGGCCAAGACACTTCCTGGCTCCACAGCAGGGGCCTGGAGACCTTCCACACGTTCTGATACAGGAGCCACCAGTGACACCCCAGAGGGCCCCCCTGGGGCCAGAGGGAACCACACAGGCACTCGGCGGCCGATCACAGGGTGCTGCTGTTTGACACTTGCACTCCTCCTTCCTCTGCCCACCCTGCCTTGCCTCGCTCTCCTGGTACCACCACCTTCCACGGCCAGAAAGACACCTGCCTCCTGCACAACACCAAACACCAGCCCTCCGAGCACCCTTCTCCAAAACTGAGCCTGAGAAAGTCATAACAGGAGACACCTCAAGCCAAAGCAGATGAAATCACGTTTCTAGCCCTGTAGAGATGATTTCTCCCAACCCTAGTTTGGCCCATCATCACACAGAGGGAGACACACACGCTCCCCCACAGCCAACCCCAGCCTCCGCATTTTGGCCGCCCTCCAAGCAGCCGAGGGGGATGGAGAGCAGAGATGCTTAGGAACCAATCACAGCCAACCTCTGACCTTCACAAAACCAGACCAGAGCCCGCCTGGCATCAAAACCCTCCAGGCTGGCACCTCCCCAGATCGACTCCGGTACACCAGTGTCACAAGACCAGCTGAGCCTTCCTCCACCTCCCATACCCAGGGAGGGCCAAAGGCAGGAAGCTGCCCACTCCGAGGCAGGACTGACATGGTCGAGGGCTCCAGGAGCCTGTGCACCCACCTCTGGCGAGGGGGTGTTTTACCTGGTGCCGCCGGGTGAGCGTGCCGTTGGCCAAGCCCGGGCCGGCGTCCTGTGGGGAGACCCGGACTCGCTCCAGCTGGGCCGAGACATGGCGCCGTTCTTCCTCCAGGGCCCGGGTCAGCTTCTCGAACTGTGCCTCCTGCTCCTTGACAGAGGCAAGGATGCTGGCGGTCGACTCCACCTCCGAGTCGTCCATGGGTGATGGGTGCCCAGGGCAGGCAGGGCGGGGGGCACGGGGAGGCACGAGCAGAGGTGGCTTGGAGTCAAGGTGAGGGGAGGAAAACTGACCCAGAAGGGCAGGAGCCCTTCTCTTCACTGCACGTGATTTGGGGGAGGAAAGGAGGAAAGAGAAGAGCGGTCAGAAGGGACTGATTTCGTTAAGACAGATTCTCAGAACAAGAGAAAAATAAAAAAAAAAATCTTATAGCATTAACACCCACTCCCACCCATCACCAGAGAGCGGGCAAGAGGGTCCTGGAGCAGAACAGCCCTGGGCAGGACTCACATGCAAACTGCCCCAGCATTTAAGCTTGGAAAAGTGGCACTGTGGGGACAGAAGGTCCCCCCAGCACACCAAACAGCTGGGGCTGAGCTGGGTTAGGAAGAGCTGCTGTGGGCTGAGGGGTTCTCTCTTCCCACAGGGGTCCTCCTCAGGCTACAGGAAAACCTCAGGGGCAAGGGAAAGCTGCAGGCACAGTGCAGGAGGGGAGGGCATATCCCTGGGGCAGGGCAGGGGACACTGCTGGAGAATGAGAAGTGACCCACATCCCTTTGCCTCCTTCAGGGAAGAGTGGAGGCAGAGGGCTGTGTCACTTATCTGTTCCCTCCTCCCTGGTGTGGGGAGACAGCCCTGGCTCCACAGCTCCTTCCCCTGCAGGAAAGGGGATGAAATGGGATGGGATCCCCCTAAAGGGGATCCCATGAGCCCCCGTGACTGCTGCCAAAACTCACCACCCTCCAGGCTGCAGCCCCCTGGGAGGCCCTGAGCCACAGAGCTAGGGATGGCCTGGACCCTTCCAACACCCCCTCCCAAAGGAGAACAGCAAGTGAGCCATAATCAACATTTCAGCAGAGAAAGGCAATATTCTTCCATACAGACCTGTCAGAGGAGGAAGTTCAGGTTTGATTGGCAAAGGCACGGGACAGCCAGATCTAGACGCAGAGAGTCATGGGAGAAACAGCCCAGCCACCACAGTGAGGAAGCAGGAGGGAAGAGAGCTCTGCAGGGACAGCGGGAGCAGGTCAAAATCACACGTGGGAACCCCAGAGAGAAGGTAAGGGCGGGCACAGAACCGGAAAAGGGGTGCCTGTCTCCCACCCCCTGCCCTCCAAGGGATGGAGCGGAGTCTGGAACAGCCGGCAGGGTGGCAGACACTGCACTGCTCCCACGGCTCCATGGAGACCCTGGCACCTCTGACTGCTCCCACTGCTCCCAGAGCAGGAGGAAGGGCAGAGGCGGAGAGGGGCTCAGCCCTCCGCCCCCCCTCCACGCAGCCGAGCCGAGTCCCTGCAAGCCCGAGAGGTTTTCCCAAACCTGCTGCAGTCACGGCAGGCGTGTGGGGACTCGCTCTAGCCAGGCAGCCTGCACAGAGACTGCTTTCCCACGGTCTCCAGCATCGGCTCTGCCCACTCCCCAGTGCCACCCTGCCGAGATCTCCTGCCGGCAGCATCCCCTGCTCCCGCCTGCCCCTTGCAGCCCCTCGCCCTTCCAGAGCCTGCCTGCAGCACATGCTGGCGCACAGCAGCTCAGAACAGGCCTTTTTTTGGTCTTTGGAACCACTTGCCACTCTGTCTCAAAAGTGTATCCAGATCAAACCCTTCCTGAAATGCCTTCCCCACTCCTCCTGTGGCTCTGCTCCCCAAAGCCTCCCTTGCACACCGGCAGCCCTGGTGGCACCACCACCACCACGGAGCCCAACGACACAGAGCAGATGTTTTCCAAGTGCTCTGGAGGGCACCTGCAGCACCTTCCACCATCTGGTAGCCACCACCCTGTCATCTGCCTTCATCAATAACAAAGCTATCGATAAAAAAAGCGCCAGCCCGCTGTGGGCAGGGATGTTCTCCGGCCTGTCCACATCCTGGGAAGGACACAGCCCACTGCTCTGTCTCAGGAGCCCCAGCAAGCTTTCAGAGGCTCCCAGACATGACTCCTGGCTCATGCACGCAGCTTTCCACCCCTCCCACCTTGCAACAGGTACACCCTGAGGCTTTCTCAACAGATCGACTCCCGAGCCTTGTATGGAAATACAGGGACGGCTCTGACCCTTCGGCTCACCTGCCCCTTAGATTTGCAAGATCCTCCCGAGGAGAGGCTTGGTGCCTCCCACAACAGCACCGACATATCTCAGCTCCCACTCCCGAGTCAAACACTCCCTGTCTCTGGTGGGCTCCCCCCCACTTCCAGCAGGGACACAGATCCTCTGATGTCCCTGCCACAGAGACTGACTGCCGGGAGGCTGCTGCAGCTCCCTGGGCCCTCTCCCCAAGGAAGGAGAGAAGCTCCTTGCCACATCCCAGTCTTCTCCAGCAGGACAAGGGATGATCCTACCACCCAGGCACCCTACACAACTGCAGCATCCAAAACTCCAGCTAGAAGCCCCACTGGCTTGTTGGGATTCATTTCAGCAAGCCCTTTATAAGAGAGGAACAACCCTCTATGAAGAAGGGATTCTCCACACCACAGCCTTGCCCAGGCCGCTGTGCTTCCCAGCCTGCCCTCAACTGTCTCGAGGGAGAAGAGGCAGATTTTCAGGGTGCAGGAGGACAGAGGCAGCACCCTGATGTCCAGGGTGCCCCTGCTCTCATGAACAGGCTCACTCTTGTTTGTGAGTGCCTCAGTACTGAGCAGCAAGCATGGATCAGTGGAGTCTGGTTCTGTGGGGAAGCACAGAGAGGAGAGATAGGACCCCCAGCAGACCCATGTGGCTGCCAGGCAGGGCCCTCACAGCCAGCAAGGCCTCCCCAGCCCTGGGTCCCCACCTCTGCGCCTTCCCTGGGAACAGGGCTGGGAAACGTGGACACTAACAATGAAACTCACAGGGCTGTCAGAGCCCCAGATAAGGGGCCAGAGCAGCCACGAGGCTGGTTTCCTTCCCGTCCCTTCCACAGGGAGTAAACACTACAGCAGCGGAAGGAATGGGACAGGTCCTGCGTCCCCCAGCTCTCCTGTCCCCTTGCACAAAACCCCCCCAGCCCTGACATGGACCAGCAGATGCTCAGGAGGGGCCACTTGAGGGTCTCCCAGCAGGATCACGTCATGTTAAGCAGAGGGACAATCCTTGAGTGTTTGGGGCTGCCCTGCCTACATGTTGTCACTTCTGCCCTGAGCACTGGGCACAGCTCCATGATGGGCAAGAGGTGCCAGCAGAACAGGGTCTATCCCAGCTCTCCTCTGCCACCAGAGCATGCCACCTCCCTCATTCCAGCCACTGTCTACATCGATCTGGGATTAAAGACATAATTACAGAGAGGCAGTGCCAGGCCCAGAGAGGTCAGCGAGCGCCGTCCCCACAGACACAGCCAGCGCCGTCCCGGCTGGCACACAAACCCCAAACTCAGCCCTACACCCGCCCAGCTGTGGGGGAGCTGCCCCACGTCCCTCCCCGTGGCTCACAGGCCAGCATACAGAGACAGGGGCTCCCTGGGCACAGCACAGCCCCTCACCATGGCCCGATGCCAGTCTGGGGCACTCGCTGGCCATCTTTGCAGCAGGACAGGGAGGGCAGGAAGGGGAGAGCCTCAGCCACACAGCCAGCGAGCTGTTTGTGACAGTGCAAAGCCAAGTACGCTGGAACCCGCAAGGGTGAAATTCCAGAGATCGCTTTGCGCCCATTCCCCCCTCCTCCCCCCCAGCCTCTGAAGATCCAACTACAGAGCATTCTTCCAGAGCCAGACCCTGACCGGCTCTGAGGACGGCTCATGAAAGCCTTTTCATCATGAGAGAGGCACTCGCTGACACACCCGTTACTTTAAAACCCCAGCAAGCCAAAAATATTTCAGCTGGCTCAGTTCAGGGCAAACCAAAAAGCCTAAAGACAAAGCACACCCTGAGCAGCTCCTGCCCCAGGGGCAGAACTCCCCTCTGTCCTCCCCCCAACAACAAGGGGACCCCAGGGACCAACGCAGCAACCCACAAAGCTTCACATCCAAAACCCCCTGGCCTTATCACCCAACTTCCTGGCATCAACCCCACACCGTGCTGTGCCCAGAGGTCCCAAAGCCAGAGTGGGTCTACTGGAGAGATGTCACCCCTGTGGAGCCTTGGAAGCAGAGCCTGCTTCTTGGCCAGGAGACAGCTGCCAGCCCACCTGCATGCATGGAGCTTCCCTCCTCACAGGGACCCACCCTGATCTCCCTGGCTGGATTAAAAGCTTGATAATACTGGGACAGGCACCCTAAACCCTGAGCCCTCCAGAGCTCTTCCACTGGGGGCAGCTTTGGCATATTTAGATATTCTTCTAAAACCCCTTGGCCCGGTTTCTCCAGGGGAACTGCCTCCCCACGGAACAAATCTTTTGCCTGGAAAAATAAGTTTCCAGGGCCAAACCACAGACATTCCCACCTAGAGTTCACCTGCACCCTTCTCTGCCAGAGGATGGAGTCCAGGCCTTGAAGGCTCCCCACCAGGAGTGCTTCCCTGGAGTCAGCCACAGAAAGATTAACCCTAGGGCCCAGATTGAGCCAGCAGATGGGGAATTGTACTCCACAAGCCAAGGAAAATGGACAAGATCCGACAGATAAGACTCGGGCAGGAGGCCTGACAGGCAGCACCACTGCAGTGTGTGGGTGATGGATCTCCAGCACACAGCCCTCTGCTTGGGTCCTTCCAACGACCTGCTCCAGCCCTGCTCCATGCCCCACGTCCCCAGAGAGCTGTCACCCAATGCTCCTGGGATCCCTGCGGCTAAGGCCACTGCCTCAGCACAGAATTCTCTGAACCAAGTTCAACCCAAGCACCTACAAAGCCAGAACTGCCTCTGCCACATCAGCCCTGCTAAGGGACACACCAGGTGCTCACTCCCATGGCCCCACTGCCTCCAGGGAGGGGGGACAGAGCTGCATCAGCCCTCCCCTCGGCTGTACTGCTTGTTTGTGTTCCCCAGGCACCTGTTTGGCACGTGGCAAGGTTTGTCACCACGGCTGGACACCCCTGGCAGCCCCCATGCTGTGAGGCACAAGCTCCACCAGAGCCAGGATGGACCCAGTCCCTCGTCTGGGCTGGCTGAACCCCCGTGGGGGCTGCCAGGCTGACAAGGAGGGATGCACTGCCCGAGCAACTTGCTCCTGCTCCAACACAGTCCCCAATACCAACATGAAAAATGGCAACACCATTCCTGTAATTGGCCTTTCCCTCTCAGTCTGAGGGGCTGAGAAGAGCCAGCTGGCTCCCTGCCCTCCAAAAGCTCTCAGCACTAGACCACCATCCTCAAGAGAGAGAGGAAGCAACAAATTCTCCCGGTTCCAGTTGCCAATCACGATGCACTCAGGAAACACAGAGACTCCATCAATAATTCAAGCCTGCAGTTGTCCGAGCACCTGCAGTGCACTTGCTCTGCACAGGCTCACAGCCCTGCTAATTCACCACAGGCTCCTGGTCAGCCTCAATTACCTAAAAAATAAATGAACCGGCATCTTTGGCATTTTTCCCTGCCCCAAGCACAGGGTCCAGGCTCAAACATCAGCTCTTGGACCTCAGCCTGCCCGAGGCAGCAGACCCAGGCTCACCCTATCTCACCCACTTCTGTGTCCATCTCAGAGCACTCACAGTCCCCAGGGCACGGGGGAACCAGGGCAGCTGATGGTGGGCAGTAGATCCCACATTCCTGCATGGGTGATGGAAAGTTTTGGCTGTTTCTCTCCCACCCACAGAGGCAGGAGATGCCCACAGCCCCCTCTGCAGAGCAGCCCACCCACGAGGGACTCCTATCCAGGCTGACACATCCTCACTGCCAGGCTGTTTGAGGCACCATGTTCCCACTCCCCAGCCTGCCAGACCCCACTCCAGGGGGGAGGTTCCCCCACCTCCTGCCCCGGGCTCCAAGCGCCCTCCTTGGCCCCCGGGAGGGCTCTTCCTGCTGGCAGGTCACAGAACACAGGCAGTGGACTTTGGGCAGGCTGGCAGGTGGCCAGGGGCCCTTCCTGGGCAGGAGAGAGCTGCTCTGGCAGCGGGTCGGACACCGCCTTGGGCACCCGCCTGCCTGGAGCAGCCCCACCTTCCTCAGGAGGAGCTGTACCCCCAGCGCCCGGCCCAGCGGGGGAACACCCAGGAGCGGCCACCGTGGGCAGGGAATGGGCAGGGAGTCACTCTCCTCCGCCCATCACACCCAACTGGTTAGACTGGCAGCGGGATCGCCACCTGGCCTATCTCACCTGCCACCCCCAGTGCCAGAGACAAAGGCCACGTAGCCAGGGTGGGTTGGGAAAGCCTCCCTTGGTAGAGGGGAGTCACCTGAAGATGCAAGCCTGGACGCCGATCCACACCTTATAAGGGAGCAGGCCGGGAGCCAGGGAGCAGGATGAGGAGGCAGCGATAAGGGCAGGGTGGGGCTGGGGGAGGAAGTAGGAGCGCGGGTCGCTCCCCTGGCGAGGGCAGGAGCCTGGGAGCGGCGATACCAATCGGGTCCATGGGACAGGCCCGGACACAGCCGGTGGTTGTGAAACACAGTGGGCAATCCCCCGGGGAAGGGATCTGTGCCTGGCTGGGCTGAGGTCACCACGCCAGTGCTGTTGGCCATCCCAGCAGGACGAAGAGCGAGGCAGCCAAGAATGGAGTGGCGCAGGGTCAGCCACCGAGAGCTGGGATTGTTCTGCTGGTATTCCAGCAATCCTGCGGTGGGGCAGCTGTTCTCCCAGGCACGCCAGGGGCCACTCGTCCCTCTCCAAGGAGCTCTTTCCCTCTTTGTGAGCCTGGGGCAAAACTTCAGGCAAGCCGGGAAGCTGCTGACCCTCTGCACTGGCTGCTCCAGCCCGCACCACGGCAAGGGGAAGGGGGATGAGCTTCCCTTGGTACTTCAGGGGAGGAGAGGACTGCAGGAGGGCAGCCAAACCACCAGGCTCCGGGCAGAGACTCTGTCCACCCGCAGCCACGGGGCTGGAGCCTTCCTGCCAGCAACATCCTGCTGCACCCCACTGCCCGCGGACACACCAGCAGCCCTGCTCCCCTGGGTCCCCTACCCTGGGGACTGCAGCAGGCAGGGTCCCCACCACCCTTGTGCACCAGCCCCACAGCTCACACCCCAGAGCCCAGGAGATTCACATGATGGGAGCCCTGCAGCAGCACAAAGGCGGCTCTCTCCTCGCTGTGGGAATTCGCAGCTGAGTGCTCGGCAGGGACAAAGGGATTTCACAGGCACATCCCCAGCCGGCGGCCGGCCTCCCTCCCCTGGCGTCCCCGCTTCCTGTCACAGTAGCACCAGACCTCGGGGGCGCAGCAGCAAACAAACACCCAGCGCTGGATTCTGGGAATGGGGCCAGAGCATTCCCGGGGCAGGCCACGCTCTGGCAGCCAGCGGGCTCCTGCTTCACCCCAGTGGCTCCTGGGCCATGGCGGGGGGAGGCTGCATCCCCCTGGCTCTGCTGCCCCAGTCCAAGGGGCAGCAGGTGAACCAGTGGGATCACAGGGCAGCCCCTGGCTCTCTGCTACACCCAAAGAACAGCAGCCACCTCGATGGGGGACATGAGCTGTCCCCACAGCCAGGACCCCGGCGTTGGGCTGAAGGTCGATGTGGCCCCCCCCCCGGCTCCAGCCACACCAATGTCCCTGCTCTTCACCCGTTCCCCCACCCTCTGCCAGGCTCAGCTTTCCCATTCAGCTGCCTCTCTCCCGCAGGGAAAACAAACACAGCCCAGTGCTACAGAGATAAGGGCTGTGCTGGCAGAGTCCAGGGAGCAAAGTCCCTCTCAGTGAGACCCGAGGCTGCAGCGCCGCAGGAGCTGCCTCCCCCAGCCAAGGGCATGGCAAACGAGAGAAACTGCTCCGGCTCCCCATCCCAGAAGCACATGAGCTCCTCCAGGACTTACACGTGCTGCGGGCTGTACCCAAGCAGAGGGGCCGCAGCCGACGGCCAGCATTCCTGGTAGGATTAGGGGAAGCCTCCCTCCACCAGGCCATGGGCACAAGCACCCACTGCCAGCTGTGCCAGCCCAGCACCCAGACCCACGGATTTGGGCCCCCTTCCGTGGCAGAGCCCTCTTCCCAAGGAAGCCACTTGAGATCATTTCCTGTCCCAACACCTGCAGCCCCAGGGCCCAGCCCCGGCTCTGGGTACCCTGCTCCAACCCTGCTCCAACCGGTGGACAAAGGAGCAGGGCCTGAAGGCACAGGGGGAATCTCAATGCCAGCAGCAGGGGACCTGCATCACTGGGCTTGGCACCATTTGCCTTTCCTGCAGGAGCAAGTCACCAAGGACCCACGACCAGGAATGGGGAGAAGGGCTGGAAAATGGGCCCTGAAAATTTTCCCATGGAAAATTCCCATCCCGGAAATCCCTATGTGGGCTCTCCCTACCCAAGTGGGACCCTGAGGCACAGAGGGCACTCTTCCCTCTGCCAGACCAGACACACTCCTCTCCCCTCCCCACACTGAGCCAACAGATGAAGGAACATTTGGGGAGGGAGTGGCCATGCGGGAATTGCCAAGATTAAGCCAAGCCAGCCCAAGGGAGCAGCCCAGGAGGAGTGGGACCCCCTGGCCCCTCCTCGGCCCAGCCAGCCCAGACTTCCCAAGCAGGTAGGATGGCCACGGGCTGAGTCACAGCACAAACCACGCGGGCTGGGCTGAACACCCCGGCTCTTTTCAGCATGACCTCATCAGGTGTCCAGCGCTCTTAATTGCAAGTGTGGAGATGGCTCCGAGGGCCCTGCCAAGAGCAGTAATGAATGGGTGAAGGAAAGCCACTGGAGAATCACCAGACAAGAGCCAGGGACTGAATCAGGGCTGGAGGTGGGGAAGGGGGCTGAGGCAGGGTGACAGCAAATCCCCTAGAGCTCTCCAAGGCCATTTAGTGCCCACGGCCATGCAGGAGCCAGCGCCCACAAGACACTGGCCTAGCAACACTCAGAGGGACAGCAGGACTCCATTCTACCCCAGCCCCCTTCCCAATTGTTTGCTTCTCCAACCCTCTCCCTGAGAAGCAGCTTCCCAGACTCCTGTGCGAGCCGAAGGGAAGGAAACCTGTGCTTCCTGGTCAGACGGAAGATGACATCGTGGCTTCCCTTTCCTGTAAGCTTCTAAACACGACGTCCTGCCAAAAGCCACTCCCCACCGCCCCTGGACCGTGTGCAGGCGAACTGCAGGCAGGCTGGGAATGCTTGGCATGGGCACTAACACCAGCCTCAGCCAGCTGTGCCAGCCAGGAGGTCGGCATGGCCCACCAGGAGACCAGATGCCTGGTCAGCTTGCTGCAAGTGTCCTGCCTCGGGAGAACATACTCAAGGGTTCCTCGTCCATAGTGGTATCACATTCCTGGCCAGGGCTGGGAGCATCCTACTAGCAGAGGATGGAAGGCATTGTTTTCCAATCCCTTGAGGATCTGCTGTGCCCAGAGATGGGCTGGTTACCTGCAAAGTCGCAGCAGCACCAACACCACAACCCCAGCACAACAACTGCCCCCTCAGACAGCTCTCCAGCCCCCCTCACATACCTCGCCTTGTCTGCACAACTCCACCACACCCCCTGACACCCTGTGGGGTTGCCAAGGCTCCCAGAGGCAGGACAGGGCACCCCTGGGACGCCACAAGCTCCCTCACAGCTCTTGCTGATGCCAGAGCTTGGATTCCCCAGGTATATCCACCTGCCCTGCCCAGGGCAGCTCCTCCTGCTGCCGAAGGAAGAGCAGAGAAGGGAAGTGAGTGGTTTTCCACCCAAGGCAGCTGCTGGAGACAGACCCTGAGCAGAGATCAGGGGAGAGCAGGTGTCTCTCTTTGCCACACCAGTGTGCTCTGGAGGGAATCTCCCTCCTGCAGGTAAAAGCAGAGAAAAAAAGAGAGAGGAAGGAGGGTATAAAGCCAGCCTGGAGCAGGCGGGCTCCCCACATCAGAGAGGATTTCTCCCAGAAACATCCCCGGGCTATCCAGTTCCTCCTGCTCAGACCCCAGTTAGCAGAAGGGGGACATCCCTCCCCCGGGAGCAAGCCAGCCTGCCTGCAGCTGAGCCAAGCATGGCAAGCAGCGGCGCTGCGTGCAGAAACATGCTCGCAGGAATGCGTTACTCCACTGGGCAAGGGGCCTGCCAGCAGCATGCAAACACCCCCGGTGACCCACCCTTCCAGGTCGGAAAAACTTGTCTTTGCAGTTCCACACACTCCCTCCCACCCACGGCAGCTACCCATATGGGGCCCAGCGCCACCACCTCCCCTTTCCCACCCGTCCAGGACCGGAGCCGGGAAGCAGCTGAGAGAGCTGGGGGCTCTTCTCGGAAAGGACGCGAGACAGTGGGGTGAGAGGAAAACAGGCGGGCGGGGGACAGGGAGACGCCTTCCTCCTCCTGGACGGGGTGGGAACCAGTTCCCCCTACTCATCCACACTGAGGCCATCCAACCTGCCTCAGGTAACCACTCTCCTACCCAGGAGGTGCTTCTGCAGTGGCAAGGGCTGCGTTAGACAAGGAAGAAGGGAGAGCTGCCCTCCTGCTGCCCACTCCCCCCTGCTCCAGCTGCTTTCCCGCCCTGCCCGGTGCCCATAGCCCAGCCCTCGGGGACACAGGTATAGGACAGAGGCAGGTATAGCTCAGGTGTGACCAGGAGGGCCGGCGAACTTTGAGCAACGTTCACTGTGACCAGGGCCAACGCCCAGAGGAGCGGGAGCAGCCGGGGCCAGGATGGCAGCACAGGAACAGCTCCTGCCCTCACATGCACAAGCCCAGCATGGAGCTGCCACCAACACACTCAGGGCCACCTCATACCAGCCCTGGAGCTGCAGATGTTTCCAGGGCACCATCACCCTGGTCAGGCTATAAGAGAGCTGTTCCCAGGACTTGGCACCTATCCCAACTTGCCCAGACCCTTCCCTGCTGGAAAGCCAATCCCACCTGGCCTGGACAAGCACCCCACCTAGACTGCTCCTCTCCCAGGATACCTGCACACCCACAGACTGCCCACCTCAGAGCCACCCCGGCAAAGGTCAGGCCACAGTGCCACAGCAGAAACCCCCTGTGCCATCAGCACAAACATCTGGGCACAGAAACACTCAAGTCAAACGTGGGGTGAAGAGCTCAGCCTGGCTCGTGTCCCCAGGCCCACACTGGCACAAGTATTTTTGCAGTGGGTCAGAGCTCTGCAGTGCAAAGTCACCGTGGACCTGCAGCACAAGGTTAGGGACACAGGGACAAGCTCCTGGGCTCCCAGCACTCCGTGGGAGCCAGTGTGGAGGCTGCCTGCAGGGCAGCAGATACCAGTCCTCCCCACCTCAGTCCAAGGTCCGTATGTGCCAGGCGTCCCTCTGCCAACCTCCGACCAGCAGCTGCTCTGGGCAGGAAAAAGCAGATGAAAGCAGAGGTGCCAGGCACCCTGGTTAAGGGTTGGCCCGTCCTGGCACCACGCCTGGCAGTTTGTGTTCCTTAGTCACTGGTTTGCCCACACACCCAGCAGCCACCTCATCTTGCCCCTCCTTGTACGGGCCACTATGAGGAAGGAATATTCCTCACAGGGAAAAGTCGCTTCCTCCACAGGGAAAGGGGGACAGAAGGATCACACGGCACCCACTGCCACCCCAAAGCCCCCTGAGGGGCTGAGGTCACACAGGAACATGATAGAGCACACTAATCCACAGGTAACACCCCACACGCAGCACTCACTGGACAGGGCAGAGGGAGAGGCCTGTGCCAAACCTTCCTGGTGGGAAGGAAGGCGGATTAGCAACAAGCACAAGACAGGCAGGAGCCAACGGACTCATCAGCGTGCTGCTGGGGGTTTCCAGCACCAGAACTGGCTCTAAGGAACCATTTCATCCCCCAGACAGCCTCCTCAGATAATAAAAAGCAAAAGAGAAGATTGTGGCCACCTCGGAGAACTCGAAGACTTTGGTCGAGAGCCCATAAATCCAACCCCTTTCCGACAGCCTCACGCTGAGGCACATTCCTGCACTCCGTGCCAGAGGACAACCTCCTCCGCCGGCCAAGCCCTGTGTCACACACGGAGGAGTGCCTGAATCACCCAGGTTTGGGGGTTGTCATCACATCCAGGCAACACCTGTTGTCTTTTATGGACCTAATGCAGCTCCAGGTTCTGCTTCCCCCCGTCAGTGAGGCGGGGATGGTGGGAGAGCCACCATGCTGCAGACTGGGGATTTCAGAGCCAGAAGGGCTCTGTACTTCCCTGGAGACGACATCACCACAGTCTTGGGAAAGGGCTCTGTCCTTGCCAGCAGTAAATGAGAGACAGTTAAGAGGGGTTGTTGGGAAGAGAAACCAAGACCTTTACCCAGCACTCTCCCCTAAGGCCACAGACACTGGTGAGCTATTTCGAGAAGCCAACAGCCCTCCAGGCATGATCCAAGCCACGCTATTATTTTCTGGGTGTCCTAAAGCCACCTCCAGCACAGATACAATGGGCCAAGGCCTTATCTCCATGCCAGAAGCTGGAAGAGGGAAGAGATGAGAGGCAATCCGGGGACAAAGCCGGGCTCAGTGGTCTGGGCTTGGGCTGGACCATTCATCTGACTCCCAGCCCATCTTTAAGGAAGGGATGACCTCAAGGGCTCCTCAACCACAAAGATCAGGTTCTGACCTCCACGTCAGAAAGGAGGAGGCTCACCTCTCTGCGGCAGCCCAGGCAAGCCCAGCACGCTCCACTAAGCGAGCACTTTCATCCTCCCACCCCTTCCAGGAAGGCTCCATGAAGGATTCCAGCACTGCTGCACACGGCAAAGGACACTCAGAGTTTGTGCACACAGTCTGGCCAAGCTTGGTCAAGCGAACAGAGAACAGCTTCTTAAGAACTGCCTTTCTGCTCTTTACAGAGCATGAGCAAACACCTAACAGGTAAGGAACCTGCCTCAAGAAAGCCCTGGGAGCAGGATGGAGCAGCAAGGTAACCCTGGGGAAGGAAGACTAACAATTCCCCTGCCCGGGCTCTTCCCATCACGTGGCTTCCCGCAGACCTGTCGGACACTGGCCCACACACCCGGCAGGAGCCTGGGAGCCTCCAGCCAGCCACCGACAACACCTCGACGCATCCCAGAGAGCAGGCACAGACAAGGAAGCTCCAAATGCACTCTGTGAGCACGGCCTGGAGGTGCTGGGCTTTCCACGCTTCCGGCAAAGCCAAGGATAAGCCTGTTCTCAACTCCACGCCAAGACCTGGGCAACCAAGGCTAAAAGCATCCGCACAGCACAGGGGGTGCATCAGTGAAACCATGGGCAGCTGTAGTTCCGTGCCACCCCGAGGCTCCGTGCACCCAGACACTCCCCTCTGTCTCACCAGGACTTGGGCAAGGCTGGGTGCCCCAGAAGCCTCCAGCCCTAACATGGGCTCCCCACCGGAGACAGGACAGCCGAGGCCTCCCAGATAAACACCCTGCGAGCTCCACCGTCACAGGCTCCCTGGAAAGGCATGGGCACTGAGCCCTTGGCGAGGGAAGCACTCCAGGAGGTCCACCCCTCTCTCCAACAATCAGAGGAAGCTCTGTTGTCCAGGCTCCCTCACCCAGAGCCCAAGGGCATAACGGAGGTTCCCCACTTCCCTTCTGCCAGCCCGTGGGTGCCTCGCAGTTGCCAGCAGTCCTCATGACTGAGAGCCACCCAAACTTTCTCACCCCAAGCTGTCTCCTCGCTGCAACGCTCCGAGGAGGCTCAGGAGTGCCCACGGTGCGGGGCAAAGTAACGCTGGAGAAGGTCACCGACTCCTGGCACGACGGGCGCTGGGCAGGGGGAGAGGCAGCCGGGCTGTTCCTAAATGACAGGGTGGCCAAGGGGGCACTCGGAACGAGCCGGCGGCTGAGCAGACCCCCGGGGCCGGCCAAGGCACCGTCCCGCCTCCCCTGGAAGCATTTCGGTGTCGCTTGCAAGCCGCGGCGGACGGGTCTGTCGGGCTGTTTTTGAGCTCAGAGCGATTCCACGAGGAGGAGCCGCAGCCCCACCCGCACACACTTGAACCCCCCCGGGCACACCGGCCCCTTCCCCGCCAGAACAAAGGCGCACCAAGCGAGACACCGGGCGATCGGGCCGTGCTCCGACGGGCAGGGGCCAACGGGGCGGCCGGCATGGGGCTGCCCCGGAGCCTCGGGCGAGACCCCTCGGAGGGGCCGGGCCGCGGCCGCCGCCCGAGGGGAGGGGGCCCAGCGGTGCCGGCCGCGGGAAGCTGGCACACGGGCCGCCTTTGTTCCGGGCAGGGCGAGCGGCGGCGGCCCCGGGCGGGGAGCGGGGCGGCCGCCCGGCCCAGCCGCCTTTGTGTCGCTCCCCGCGGGCTCCCGGGCGCCGCCAGCGCCCCCGCCAGGGCCCGGCCCCGCCGCCCCGCCGGTCCCGCGGGGCGCGGCCGCGCCTGGCACCGGCTCCCAGCCGGCACGGGGCTGCCGCGGCCCGGCACCGAA
This sequence comes from Empidonax traillii, assembly GCF_003031625.1. Lineage (NCBI taxonomy): Eukaryota > Metazoa > Chordata > Aves > Passeriformes > Tyrannidae > Empidonax > Empidonax traillii. Next base: position 440,909 of record NW_020955654.1, read on the forward strand.
CGCACAGCGCGGTCGAGCCCCGGTTCCGTCCCCGCCGGGTGAGGACCGGCTCTCCCGCTCCCCCCGCCCCGCCGCGGGGGCGTGCGGCGCCCGACAGGCGCCGGCCCGCCCCGGTCCCGCTCCCTCCCGCCCGCCCCGAGCCGGCGGCGGCGGGGACGCCGCGAGGGGACTCACCGTGACCGGGCTCCTCGGCGGGCAGGCGAGGGGGGGCGGTGCCGCCCCGCGGCGGCGGCGGCACGGCCGCCCGGCCCGCTCCGCTCCGCGGGTCCCGCCGCGGCGGCGAGGCGAGAGGCGAGCGGGGATTGCCCCGGTGCGGCGGCGGCGGTGCGGGCCGGGGGCTGCCGGGCTATGGGTGCGAGCGGAGAGCGGCGTCGGTCAAGTGCCACCGTGCACCCGCGCCTCTCCCGTACCTAAAATGGAAGTTGGTCCGGCGGGCGGGGCGGGGCGGGCGCGGGGCCGCCCCTGGCGTCAGCGCCCCGCGACACGGGCGGGCGGGGTCGGGGTGGTTCCGTCCCGGCGGGGTCCGTCCGGCGGTGAGTGCCCCGCAAAGCGGGGTCCGTCCGCAGGTGGGCTCCACCTCGGGGGGATCCCGCCCCGGGAGCGGAGCGGATGCTGCCCTGGGTGCGGGTCTGGTGGGGCGAGGGGCTCTCTGGGAGCAGCCCGACAGACCCCCGAAGCAGACCCTCCTCTGGCCTGTCCCGCGGCGAGAGACGTGCGACCCCGTCCAGGGTGGAACTTTTCCATAAGCAAGATTTCATGGGCATTTGGGCTGCAGAACCTCCCTGGGGGGTGACCCTGGCCCCTCTGGCTCCAGGGAGCAGGTGCTGGCAGGACGCTTGCCACAGCTCACCCTTGGGAGCACCACGAGGCCAGAAGCTCATCCCAGGTGGATTCTGTCCCCGCATCCCCACCGTGTCCCGCAGGCTGACACGAGCCCTGTGGAAACACAGATCAGCCCGGCCAGAGGCTCCATGCAGTGGGTGAAGTGTGGGGGCCCTTGGCACATGGGGAGAGAAATGGCAGCACAGCCCAGCCGAGGCAATATCCTGCTCTGCCCGACTCCTACAGCTCCAAACTGCCAACCCTGAAAAGGAGCAGAAGGGGACCTGGAGGTACAGAGACCCAGAGTGGGAGATGTAAACATGAGGTTTAATGATTGCAAGTAATCCAACTGAAGAAATGTAACTCTGGAATGAGCAAGAAAGCCACCCTGTCTGGCCTGCCACTCCATGGTTAAAGGATGGGAGCTGAGCAAGAGGCTGCTGCAAGCAGGGGGGGTTTCCCCTTCACTGGGGGGCAAGGAAGTGACGCCAGACCAGCTCCATCCCAAGTTCCAAGCTGCTCACTTGGGAGAAGTCCAGGTTCCCTGAAGATGACAGTTTTCTGCCTCATCCCTGGCCAGGCACTGGGGAAGTGAGAAACCAGCCTGCTTCTGACTGCCAAAGTGAGATAAGGACAGAGGAAAAGAGCTGAGTAGAGTTTTGGGTGGGACAGGTGATCCTTGGGGTAAATATGCACTGGAAGGTGGGGAAGATGCGATAACAGCCTGTGGATGGATGTGAAAAGGAGGTGATCCCCAGCTGGGTGGGGGTTGCTAAAGACAGCCCAGAAAGGTGTAAGGAGAAGAAATGGGGATTCAAGGCATGCAAAAGGCACATCTAGGGAGATTATCAGGGCGTGGGACAACCCTCCCTGGTGTTTGATTTGTAAAATAAACCATCCAACCCCCTGGCTGCGGAGGGCAGGGAGAGCTGTGGCATCTACCCCTCCCAGGGAGGAGAGGGTCTCTCCATCTCACTGCAGGGGACTGAGACCTCCCTGTGCCCCTTCATCCTCCTTGTCACCCAAAATGAGTACATTGGGTTCCCTCTCAGACCCATGCTTCGAGTGAGAACTGCTCCCAGATCACAAATAACCCTCTACGGCCCTCCCCTCCTCTTGGCTCACATAAGGAGGACAGTGGGTTCATCCCCTGAGTCTTGGGGACAAGGAGGGAGAAGAGGTGCTCTCACAGTTCCTTCTGGGAAGGAGAGTCCTTGCCCATCTGACATGTCGCAAGGAAGGTGGGTGGCCCAGAGCAGGGCACCAGGGTAAGAGCAAGGGGGAGGCAGGCAGGGTGTAGGCCTCTGGCTGCTCTAGGCAGAGTTGCTGTTTTGATCAGTCCCAAAATTTAGCAGCCTTTAAAGTCTTTAGTTTCTTCAAAGACTAAACCTGCTCTTGCAAACACGCCTCTGACGTGTTTGCTGGGCCACTGCCTCCTGTCCCCAGGGCTGCGGGATGGAGCTGGACAGGGTCTATCACTGCACGGCACTGTCAGTCCCAGCCCTGGCCAGCAGCTGGAACACCCATCAGTGTGTGCTTATTTTGGAAGGCAGGCTAGACCCTGATCCTCTAGCTCCAGCTTACCCTGCAACAGATCACACTCTTGTTTGAATACAACTCTGGCAGCAGAGGAATCTGACCCTCTGCATCCTGGGAAGAGGAGATGTGTAACTAGCATGGGAAAATTTGCCCTGTTTTCCAGTAATTGCGTGTAATAACATCTTGCACACCCCCTTTCATCCTCCGGCTGATGCCTTTCCCAGATGAGACGCCCAGAAGCGCAGCTGCCACCGGAACAGAGCAAGACAACTTGTTTACAAGGCAGTCCCCCGCTCCTGGGCGGCCGGGGGCAGGAGGAAGGGGACGCCGCCGTCGCCGGGGCCGAGGGATGGCCTGCATTGTTCCAGGCCAGGATAACAAGGCCCTTCCGCAGCCCCTTTCCTATGGGAATCCCCACAGGTTGCTGCTCCTCCCCATAGGAGGGGAAGTGTGGCACCGGGAGGGGTGGGGGGTGGAACGACTCATCCCTTGGACGAGGGGAGGAGGCAAGCAGGACCTGACGGAGCTTTCCAGCCCCAGTTGGAAGACACCAGAGAATAAAGCAAGCCCCAGAGCCCACCCTGACACCTTCCCAGCAGATCCATGTGCTTGGTGTGGTCCCTCCACCAGCCTCTGGCTATGCCTGGGCCCTCCCATGCCCACGGATCATCCCACTCTCAGCATCTGGCAGCATCCCCTCCCACCAGTGCTCTCTCGGGCTGTTCAAATTCCTGTTACATCTTTTGCTCAATGAAGAGTGCGCAGAAACCTCCTTCCCTCCCAGCCCCACAAGGATCCATCGCCACTTACAGTCTCTCCTTCCTTTCCCCCCCTCCAGTTCCTTTCCCAGCCTCAGACCCTGCCTTCATCCTTCCCTTGTGCGAGGTCCCTCCGGGAAGCAGGGACTCAGAGGCAGCTCCTGACCTGCAGTGTAGTGACACAGGCAAAGGCAACATTGCTGAACATGATCCCTGCTGTGAGACCTGAGACAAGAATTTCCTTTCTTTACAGAAACTGGCTCAGAATCTGCTGATTTGAGAGCTTAGGAGACACTGAGAAGAAGGGACTTGTCCTTTCTTACCAACCAGAGAAAGCCTGGACAGCCAGTGTAGTCTTAGGCCTTGCCTTCCCTTCTGCAGTCAATCCCACTAGGAGGTAAACCGCGCCGGACATTCCTGACCGTCAAGGGGCTCAAGCGTGCAGGCAGGGCCCTCCATGGCATCTGGATCCAAGTGCTCCCAAGTGCCTGGTGAAGTCAGGCTTTCCAAGCGACAGATCCGATCACTGTAATTCCGAAGGATTGCAAGGAGCGGGGGGAGGAAACATCTCTATTTTCTTTCTATTTCTGTGAGCACATGATAGCACTTTGATGCGAAATTACTTGTTTTACTGCATCCCTCGGTATTTTGGGTCGGGCTCCAAGCCACCCGGGGGCAGGGACAGAGACTGTCACTGACCTCAGCAGCCACAGGCCTGGGCCTGGCACCAGCCATGCTCTTCCTCAGTTTGTGCCCGTTTTGCAACAACGGGGGAGGAAAACCACCGCCACTCGTGCGACAGGACGAAACCCCCCCTCTGCAAGACCACGACGGAGAGCTTTGCACAGATTTAAAATCTACGGCAACCCCGGGCTGTTTCGTAGGAACGGCGGGTGGCTCCAGGCGGTGGGGCCGGGGTTGTTGTAACCGCTGTCCATGCGCAGCCACACTGACGCAAGGCAGCACAATGGGCGCTTTATGAGGCGGCGGAATGCTCCTGGGGCAGCCTCGACGGGCGGCTCCCAGCATATGTTCCCCGCGGGCCGCATACCCCGCTCGCCGCTCCCGGTACCCCCGGGGCCGCTCCCGCCGCGTCTCCCTCAGAGCCGCCATGGCCGCGTTGCCCCCTCCCGCCATTGGTCGGGGGGGCGCGGGGCGGGCGCCGATTGGCTGGCGGGCGCGGCGGGGCGGGGCGAGACGGCGGCGCCACGCGAGGCGGCGGGCGCGAGGCGGTGGCCGGTACCGGTGCCGGTCGCTGCCGCCCCCTCCCCTTCCCCGTCCGGCCCGGGCTCGGCCCGAGTGCTCGAGTCACCGGTGCCGCGCCGCGTGTCCCAGCAGGCCGCCCATGGGCTCCGCACCAGCGGCCCCGCCGCTGCGGTACCGCAGCACCCGCCTGCTGCGCGCGGCCTTCCAGCTCCTCCACCAGCAGCAGCAGCGGGCGGACGTGTTCTGCGATGTGGTGCTGCGGGCTGAGGGTGAGCAGCGAGCGGGCAGCACTGCCCGCGGGGGTTCCTGCGACCCCCATCCCCCGGGGGGATCAGGGCGAGGAGGAGGGGCTGCAGGACAGTAACAGCGGCCATTGCTTTGCAGGCGAGGCAGTGGTGGCCCATTGCAGCGTCCTCTCCGTCTGCAGCCCTTTCTTCATGGAGCACCTGGGCCCGGAGCTGCCCCCCCGGGGCTGCAGGGTGGTGCTGGAGCTGGCGGGGCTGAAGATTGGGGTGCTGCGCAAGCTCGTGCGCTTCTTCTACACGGCCGAGCTGGAGGTGGAGCAGGAGGAGGTGCAGGAGGTGCTGGCAGCCGCCCAGCGCCTCCGCATCACCGAGCTGGAGGCGCTGCAGCTGCAGGGGGGACGCCTGGTGAGGCTGGGACCCCAGAGGCAGCTCAACCGCTCCTGCCTGTGCTGCCCCCAGCAGGGCTCCCCCGCCATGCCGCTCCACAGGGCTGTGCCCAGCGGCGCCAGCATCCCCCCTGGGAGCACTGGGGTGTCCCCCCAGGGGCAGCCATACTCTCCGGGGCCGACACATCTCAGCCCCATCAGGCGAGTGAGGCTGCGGAAGGTGGAGAGCAGGGGATGCTGGGAGGTGGTGCGGGACACGCCGACCCCCCCCACCTTTCCCACGGTGCCAGTAGGCCATGGGGAGTTGACAGGAGCACAGCCCCCCCAGGATGTGGGTGAACTGGGAAGCGGACAGTCCCCACCTCAGCAGAACTCCAGTGCAGCCTGGAGGCAGCAGGACGGGGAGCCCCCTGTGCCCCAGCAGGGCTGTGGGCAGGCATTCCCCAGAGGTGACCCCGAGAATGAGGAGGAGGTGGATGTGGGCACAGTGGAGCCGTTCCTGCCAGTGGGCACAGTCTGCCTCTGGCCCTGCCCCTCCTCTGAGTCAGATGATGAGGTGGATGTCCTCACATAGGGGGGGCTGGCTCTGTCCCCCGCCACTGCCTGCCCTCGGGGCTGTATCCCCTGGCCTCTGCATTACTGCAATAAAAGTCTGGAGCTGTATTGTGGGGTGCAGGGCTTTATTGGAGACTGGGGGGGACAAGTGATGTGAGGGGAGCCAGGGGTCCGGCTGTGGCAGAGCTGCAGCATCGGGGACGGGACTGGGGGTGGCAGTGCCCCCTACTTGGTCTCGCCTCTTCATGGATGCTCGTGCCATGGGTGCTGGTCCTGGCTAGGCTGTGGGGAGAGGGGAGTTGGTCCCATTGCATCCCATCCCCTCCCATTCCATCGCATCCCCGCTCACCTGGCTAACGCCCTTATGCTAAGCTGCTCTTCAGGGCTTCCACCACGGTCTCCGGCTGGGGGAACTTCAGTTTGCGGGGGGGGCCCTTCCCGATGCCGCTCCACAGCTCCACGGCTGGGGAGGGAAGGGGGGCCAGGTCAGGGGGGCCGGGGAGCCCCCGCCGCTCCCGTCCCGGGCCAGCACTTACTGCTGCCGTCCTCCTTCACCAGAGACACCTCGAAGCTGTTCCTGCGCGGCGGCCGGGGGTTGATGTCCACGGCGAGGTGGGCGACGGCCCCGCGCAAGGCCTCGCTCACCGCCGCCGCGTTGCGGCCGTACACCCGTCAGCTCTTGCTGTGGGGACAACGGGGGTCAGCGTCCCGGGGGGCACTCCGAGGGCATCTCCCTACCCCCCGCCCGGCACTAGGGCCGCTCACCAGTGCTCGATGACGACGCGGGGGCCAGTGCCCCCCGAGCTGCCCTCGTCCTGGGCCTGGGTCCGCGCCCGCTTCTGCGGGGCTTCCGCCGGTTCCGATGCCTCGGCCGCCGCGGGCTGCCGGGCCCCGCGCTTCCTGCCGCGGGGAGCCATCCTGCGAGAGCCGGGGCGGGGGGGGGCTATGCTGAGGTCTCATCGTGGGGAGCGGGGTCCCGGGGATCCCGCTGAGGGGTGGGAAGGCACCCCAAGGACCCCGCTATCCCCCACCCACGCGGACGTTGCTTCGGAATGGGGTCAGGAAGGGTCGGTCCCCGGCGATGCGCCATGGGGGAAAAGGGGAGTTCCTGCTGGGATGCTGCTGTGGGGGGCGGCATCCACCCAGGGATGCCGCCACGGCGTGTGGGTGGGAAGGGAAAAGGGAAAGGAGAGGTTCCTGGGGAAAGCGGGGAATAGGCCCTACCTGCCGCTGGCCACGTGTCTGGAGCGCGCACGGCCGGGGAGGGGGCGTGGCCGGAAAGGGACTCAGTGTCTCCGCCCTCACCAGCCAATCAGAGCGCCGAGCGTCCGCCTAGACCCCGCCCCCGTCAGCAAGCCCCGCCCCCTGCGTGGACTGGGACACCGGCACACGGGACACTGGGACACGGGACATTGGGACATGGGCACCGCACGGACCGTTTATTGTCAGCGATGAGAGAGCGCGAGCGTTACAACCGAGGCGGGGCCCCTCCTACCGCCCTGCCCGCACCGGGCCGGGGGGCCTCGCCACTCTCCCAGGGCTCGGCCGGGACCGACCCCCACGGAGAGCGGTGCCGGGCAGGACCGGGCGAGGCCGGTGCCACCAGCGCGATGGCGGCGTGGTGATGGGCGACAGCGCAGGGAAGCTTCTACTTGTCCTTCTTGGTCTCCCCCTCCGCGTGCCCGGTGGCTGCGGGCGGGGCCTCCTCGGGCCCCTCCTCCTGCGGCTTCGACTGCTTCTTGGCCTTCTGATAGAGCTCGTTGAGGTTGAACTCTCGGATCACGTTCTCCTGTGGCCCAGAGGCAGCGTCAGCACCCCCAGGGACCCCCACGGTCCCCCTCCCTTCCCAGGCACAGGGCAGGAAGGTCCCACCCACCTCGGAGAAGGTCCAGGACACGGCCCGACCCTTTTTGTCGATCTGGGGCCGCCGCATGATCTCTGTGCCCCCCTGGAACAGGATGAGGGTGGGCAGCTGCTTGGTAAGGGGCGAGGTGCTGACCTTGTACCTGCGGCAGGACAGGCCCACAGTGAGCCCCGGGCAGCCCAAGGGGGCCAGGGGGTCCCAGGGGCCACGCCGGGGTGGGCCAGGCCATGTCCCCCACACCTGGTGCTGACGTCCGTGTACCGGCCCACGTCCACCTTCCCAAACTGCAGCCCCTGGCAATTGTACCTGAGCAGGAGGGCACAATGAGCTGGGGGGGAAAACGGGGGACCACAGTCCCTGCAACCCCCCAAGGCCCCAGCGGGCACCACTCACTTGAGAGAGAGGTCGGCAAAGATGGGGGCGAAGGACTGGCACTCACTGGACCAGTTGGCAAAGAACTCCACGATCCATGTCACCCGCTTGTCCCTCTCCAGCTCTTCCTGCCATGGGGGCAGGGGCTCAGGATGGGGGGAGGAGGAAGGCAGAGCCCCTCAAGACCCCCAGAGATGGGGGGATACTCACATCAATGGTCTTGTCGCTGAAGTACTTGATGTACTCGGGGCCCATGTACAGGGGGGGCTTGCAGGTCATCAGGAACACTGCAAGGACAGCACCCTGAGCCCACAGAGCCAGGCTGGGACTGGGACAGGGCTCCTCTGCCCCAGAACCAGGACACAGCGAGCCTAGGGCAGGGAGCCGTCCCCCCCAAGGACACTCACTCTGCACACCCACAGCCCCCTGTGGCCGTGAGGGTTACCCGGGGGCAGGAGGGGGCTCTCCCAGGGGCACAGGCAGGGCACAGGCTGGACTAGGGGCTCTAGGGCTGACCCAGAGCTGCCCCAGCAGGGCTCACCTATGCAGAGCGTGAGGTAGAGCAGCCCCATGCGGATGTCGAGGCGGAAGAACAGGATGGCGTTGGCCACTTTGCTGAACATGAAGATGTTCCCGATGTGCTGCTCCACGGTGACTGCAGACGGGATTCAGGGATGAAGGGATGGGACCCAGATCCCCCGCCAAAAGGGCTGGGGGGGATCCTGAGGGAGGGCTGGATCTGGTGCTCCAGACTCCATCCCACTTCACTCCATAAGCCCCATAAGCAGCCCCCTGTGCTCCCCCGACTCACTGGAGCGCCGGTTCTTCATCATGACGATGGCGCTGAGAAACATGAGGATCTCCACCTCCCTCTGGCACAGAGAGGGGACAGCGTGAGCCTGCGCTCCTGCCAGGCCCGGCCAGTGCCCGGAGGCCTGCTGGACCGGCAGAGCAACAACGGGGGCTACGGGGCACGCCCTCCCTCAGCCGGGCCAGGGGGCTGCGAGGGCAGGAGGGGAGCCAGGGGGTGCGGTATAGGCCGGGGGCCGCGCCACCTCACCCAGTCAAAGTCGCAGGGGTTGCCATCCTCCCGCTGCGAGGGCAGCCCGCGGCAGAGCGGCGGAACCTTGCGCACGATGAGGAAGGCGGCGGCGAGCAGCGCGGACAGCGGGTAGTAGGGCCGCGCGAGCCAGCGGCACAGCCCCGGCAGCGCCCACAGCAGCGCCAGCAGCGGCGCCACCACCGCCATCTTCCCCGCGCCCCGCCCGCTGCCCCGCGGGGGCGAGGCCTTGCGGAGTCGGCCAATGGCGAGCGGCGCGCCGGGTGCTCCCCTGCGCCGCGGGCCAATGAGGGGGGACACAGAGAGGGAGAGGCTGCCAATCGGAAGGCCGGGATGAATCTCCCTTAGCAACGGCCGCAGGGGCGGGGCCGGCGCTGGGCCCATGGCGGGGCGGGGTAGCCCCGCGCGGGGCCCGCCGGGAAGATGGAGAACTTCTCGGCGCTCTTCGGCGCGGCCGATCCGCCGCCCGCCGCCGCCGCCGCCGCGCTCGGCTTCGGGCCTGCCAAACCGCCGGGCGCCGGGGCCGCACCGCCGCCCGCCGCTGCCGCCGCGCCGCAGCCGGGCGAGGATGCGGCCCGCAAGGCCGCCACCGGCCCCTTCTACCTGCTGCGGGAGCTGCCAGGTGCGGGCGGGCCGCGGGGCAGGGCGTGGGCCGCCCTCGGTTAATCGGCGCGGCCGCGAACTGACGGCTCCACCGAGCAATGGGCGCGCGCAGGGGGCGGGGCCGGGCGGTGGGGGGCCCCCCAGGGCTGGGGACAGGGCACGGGGATCCCGGGCTGGGGTGGGCGGAGGGTCCGAGGATCACGGGGCCAGGGCAGGGCAGGGGGATCCCAGGGCTTTGGCAGGGGTGGGGAGCGAGGCCGAGGGGTCCCGGTGCCCCGGCAGACCGTTTTCCCCCTCGCCATCCCATCGCGCTGCCGCCCAGGCACCACGGAGCTGACGGGCAGCACGAACCTGATCACGCACTACAACCTGGAGCACGCCTACAACAAGTTCTGCGGGAAGAAGGTGAAGGAGAAGCTCAGCAACTTCCTCCCCGACCTGCCCGGCATGATCGACCTGCCCGGCTCCCACGACAGCAGCAGCCTGCGCTCGCTCATCGAGAAGCCGCCCATCTGCGGCAGCTCCTTCACGCCCCTCACGGGGGCCATGCTGACCGGGTTCCGCCTGCACGCCGGCCCGGTGAGCCCGGGGCCAGCAGGTGGGAGGGGGGTGGGAGGGGCTGGCGCGGCCTGACCGGCCCCTTCTGTCCCCAGCTGCCCGAGCAGTGTCGGCTGATGCACATCCAGCCCCCCAAGAAAAAGAACAAGCACAAGCACAAGCAAAGCCGCACGCAGGACCCCGTCCCCCCAGGTAAGAGGATGTCACAGCCAGACCCCCTCCCCCGCAGTGGTGCCGGAGCTTCGGCTCATCTGGCGCTGCTGCTTTCCCAGAAACCCCCTCGGACTCCGACCACAAGAAGAAAAAGAAGAAAAAAGAGGAGGATCCAGAGCGGAAGAGGAAGAAGAAAGAGAAGAAGAAAAAGAAGGTGGGTAGGGAGGTCCGGGGTCCAGTTCCCTGCCCACATGTCCCCAGGGGGCTACTGCCCAGCATCTCTCAGAGGCTCAAGTCTGTCCTTCCTCCACAGAACCGGCACAGCCCAGAGCACCCGGGTGTGGGCAGCTCCCAGGCCAGCAGCAGCTTGCGGTGAGACCACTCCGGCACTGCCCCGGGGACCCCCCAGCCGATGGCCCCGGTTGACCCCGAGGGGCTTGGCCCTGTGTGACCCTGGGCAGGGGCGCAGGGCTGGCCTGTCCACCCCCCGGCAGAGGGGACACCCCCACTGGGACCAGAGGCACAGACTCTGGGGGTGCTGCCCTTAGGCTTTTGTACCTAAAGACCCCGGAGCATCGAGGCCTGTTTTTTAGCCCTCTGAACTGAGGGCTGCCGAGACCCTTGGCTGGCACGGCGTGGGGAGCAGCCCTGAGCGAGGGGTCCCTGGACTGTGCACGGTCAGCACCACCCTGAGCTCCTGCCCCGGCTCTCAGCCTGGCTCCTACCTTGGCTTTGGCCTTGTCCTGCTCTGGCCTTCACCTCCCAGGCCTGCTGAGGATGGGAGGGACCTCTGGAGAGGCACCATGTCCCTGCACGGAGGTGGCAGCTGCCGCAGGCACCGGGATCTCCAGCCGCAGTCACAGAGACACCACAGCCCTCCTCCAGATCTCGAGCCTCACCAGCACCTGCCACACCTTCCCTGGAGCAGCTTTCCCCGTGCCTGGAAAATCCTTACATTTCGTGGGAGCAGTTTGCCCCAAAAGGAGCCCGAAACGTGGCTGGGCTCGGCTCTCCCCAGGCCCCCCTTCCCTTTCCCCCCTCAGGATGGGGAAAGCCGAGACCCTGAGGAACAGGAGCTTCTCTGTCCCTGGACGCCAAACAAAGCAAACACACGGCCCTGGGGCAGCTCATTAAATATCCTTTTATTTCTTGTCTTTAAAATGGCTGATAATAATAAAAAACCCTGGCGTGGCTCTGCGGGGCCACAGGAGCTGTTGCCGTAGAGAAAGAGTCCAGTAGTGCCTGCAGGGCCACGGCTTTGCCCGGGCAGGGCAGGGGATGGGGAGCACGGGGCTCCTTGGCTGCGGGTTTTTTTTTTTTTGGCATGTGATGAGAAAATATTGCTTTCCGGGGATGTGCCCCACGGACCTGCCTCTTCCCCGAGCAAACGGAAATAAAAACACCCCTGTGACAGCGAGCAACTCCATTGGAATCATTAAACAAAAAACAAAGGCAACAAAACCAACACCCATAACATCTCCCCCTCCCCCCCCCCCGACCACAGCCCTCAGGGAAAAGGAGAAAGAACAAAAACCATGGGTGGGGGAGGCTGGAGTCCATGAGGGGCTGGGGGTGTGGGAGGGGGCTGCCCCTGTCCTACCTTGTCTGTGGGCCCCCTGGGGGTCTGGAGGCTGCGCACATAACGGACCGGGGGGGAGAGCATCTGAGGCCTTGGGACAGGGCACCAGAGGGGCACCTGGCACCCCACAGCCCTGTGGCCCCACTGCGGGTGGGACAGTGACGCCCAGGACCTGCACTGGAAACCCCACATCCCTCCTTTGGGGATGAGGACCAAGTTGGGGGGGCCCAGACCCCCAGGCAGGGAGCGGGCAGTTTCTTTTTCTCTCTGGGTAAGATATATAATTTCTGCTTTTTCTTCTTCTTCTTTTTTTTTTTTTTTTTTTAATATTTATATTTATATATATAGATATTTATATATACACACACCTGGTAACTCGGAAAGAGAAAAAAAATAGAATCCGTAACAATAATAATAAAAAAAAGTATTCTGGTTTAAAAACAATCCGTTCCTACCACGCCAGGCGAGCGGGTGATTGCACAAGGCCCACAAGTGGCTGGCGCAGCCGAGGCGGTGCCGGGGCTGCAGCTCCCCCCTCCCCCCCAGAGCCCCCCGAGGGTGTGTGCCAGCCCCCACAGCCCAAGGGGTGGAGAAGGAGAAGGGCGGGGGGGCCGCTGGGCCGTGCCTCCACCCGGCTCCCCCTGGAGTCCACAATCGTCCGGCAGTGCGTCCCTGGGGGCCACCCCGGGGAGGAGGGGAGGGGTGAGCGGCTCTGCCCCTCATACCGAGATCTCGTAGGTGGTGCCCCCCACGCCCGACACCTTCTTGACACCGCCGCGGGTGGGGCTGCTGAGGGGCACTGGGCCCGGCGGGGCCGAGCCCAGGCTCTTGGGCTGCCCGTTGGACTTGCTGTAGGCTGTTCTCATCTGCACCTCGTCCCTGTGGGGAAGGAAGGACGGACGGACACAGGGTCAGGAGTGGGGATGGCTCACCTCAGCCACAACCTTGCCCTCCCCAGGGACCCCCAGCCCACCCCAGCCCCTGAGGGGCCTGTGGAGGTGTGGGGGGAACCAACTCTGTTCTGGGAGGAGGAGGACTTCCCTTGCCCTCCCCAGGGACCCCCAGCACTCACAGCCCACTCCAGTTCCCATGGGGTGACCAAAGAGGAGTGGAGGGCACCAGCTCTAGTTCTGGGAGGAGGATTTCCTTTGCCTTTCCTCAGGCAACCTGCAGCATCTCTCCACATTTTGCTGCCCCAGGGAGTTGGATCGGCACTGGGCATGGGGGCACTGAGCAGCCACCTCCCTGCCAGATGAGGGTCCCACCCCACAGACCCTGCTGTGGCTGTGCCATACTCACTTTGGTGCCAGTAAGGGCTGCAAGGCCACCTCCTCCGTCTCAGGGCCGCCAGCCTGCGAGGCTGATTTTTGGCTGCTGTAAGACACGGATTTGCCCAGGTGGGGGGCAGCAGGCTGGTCAGGGGAGCCCAGCGAGCGCACCCGCAGCGCCGGGGGGGGCTCGGGCTTCCCAAAGCGGGGCAGGGCCGGGCGGGTGAGCAGGTTCTTGCCCAGGGGCGAGCGCTTCGAATCGTCCGAGGAGGAGCTGGTGCGGGGGGCATTGCTGGAGCCTGGCGTTGACTGGATGCCCGAATCCGCCAGCCCCGCATCCTCCTCCCGGCCTGGGGCCGGCGGCTGCTGCAGCAGCTTCTCCCGCTCCTGGATAGAGGCCACGATGTGGCGGGAGAGATTGTCATAGCGCACGGGCGAGGGCTCGCGGGGCGCCACGTGCTTGGGGGAGGCGGTGCTGGCGAAGCGGCCGTGCAGGTCGGTCTCTCGCTGCTGGGCGATGCGGGCTGACAGGAAGGGCGAGGTGTAGCCCACGGGCGGGTCGGGCTCCGGGCCCGCCTGCACCGACTCGAAGTCGGGGCTGTCGGAGGGTGTGAGCAGGCTGTCGTATGAGAGGCTGCCGTTGCGCGTCTGGTTCACCAGGCTCTTGTAGGAGGTGGAGGTGGTGCCCTCGGAGCGGATGGACTGCAGGTGGCCCGTCTCAAAGCCCGTGCCTTGCGCCGACTTGAGGCTGGAGGAGCGGGAGCCGCTGGACAGGGGGTCGAAGTGGAAGCTCTTGCCAAAAGTGGGCGAGCGGAAGCTCTCGGGCTCCAGGCTTGGCTCCGAGCGGTAGCTGGGCTTGTGGCCGCTCTCACAGATGGAGTTGGGCTCCTTCAGGCTGTTCACTCGGCTCAGCTGAGGGGCAGAAGGACAGCAGTCAGCCACAGAATGACAACAGGGTCCCTGCAGAGCTCTGGACACCCATCCCAAACCCTCCCCACATCAGGAACACCATCCACTTGGGGCTGGTCCTCCACACCAGGCCTGACCTTACCTTGGCGCTGGTAGAGTGGGGCAGGGCTGCTGAGCTGCTGCTGCTGCTGTAGCCAGGCCGGTACTTGTACATGGTGGGAGTCGGGGGGCTGTCCTTGCCTAGCAGGCTGCTGTCTGCACCAGGAGAGAGGAGCACGCTCAGGGGGACAGCAGCTCCCTGGGGCTGCAGGGAAGGAACGCACCCAGCCCTGCCCTCCCTGCCCAAGAACCGGCTCGAGCCTGGGGCGGACAGTCCGGGGAGGGAAGGATGGGCTGGAGGGGAGGCGCAGCAGGGCGGGAGAGACGGAGCAGGATGAAGGGGTGTCCCCACAGCCACGTGTGTGGAGCTGGCACTTCCACGCCCCTGCAGCAGCCCCGGCTGGGTGACACCCTGGGGGGGTGCACTGCACGGGGGTGCCGGGGCACTCTCCCCAGGGACACACACACTGCAGCCCTCAGTGGGCAGCGAGGCCGGGCGGTGCAGCCCAGCTGGGGCCGGGAGAGCTGTGGGGTCCCCAGCCGCTGTGGGAAGCAGCTGCCACAGGCTCTGCCCATCACATCCCACCTCTGGCCAAGCCCAGGCAGGAGCCGGCCAAGACGCGCTGTGCCGCCGAGCCGGGCCCGCCACCGCTTCGCCTCCTTCGTCCCAGCGGCGCAGTGGCTGCAAGGCACAGCTCCCCGCGGCTCCGGGCAGCGCCGCGCCGGCTCGGCCTTCCAGCTGTCAGCGTCCCGCAGGCTTCTCCAAGCATGAGGGGCCGCACACAGCGGCCCGGGGAGTGCGGCGGTGCTGGTGTGCTCCGGGTCTGCCCTGCAGCCTGTTAAAGCCGCCTATGGCCCTGGCTCCTGGCCTGCCTGGCACAGCCCTGGGCTCCCTTCCCAGCGGCTGCTGGGGCCCTGGTGCCCTCCTTACCCTCGGTGGTGGCCAGGGTTAAGTGTGTCCTCAGGCCCGTGTAGCGGCTGAGGTCGGGCTTAGGTGGGGGTGGCGGCTCGGCATCAGCAGACTGGCTCTCCGTCACTTCCAGGCTCCCCTTGGACTGCAGAGACAAAGCGCGGGGGGGGGGTCAGAGGGGGCCAAGGCCTCAGCCCCCCAGGTGGGCAGGGAGCGGGCAGTGGTGCTGGGGGCTCTCGCTGTCCCCCTGGGCCATCCAACAGACCACGCGCTCAGGGCTGGCGTGTGCCCCGGGTGCTGGAAGTGCCAAGGAGGGGGGACCTCCAAAGGGTGCTGTGCGGGGAAGGATGGAACCAGGAACGGCAAAGCCTCATGTGGCTGCTGCCACATGGGAGGGACATGGTTTTTGTCTTGTGGGGACACAAAACAAGACGACACGGAGGGGGACGAGGGACGTGACCAGGCTCACTCGGTTCTCTACTCACAGATGCAGGCTCGCACCCCTGGGCTCCATGGAGGGCCCCAGCGCGGGCAGCGCTGGTCCCCACCTTCCTCACCTTCGTCCTCTTCAGCTCTGTCTGGATACCGTTGTCCATGATCTTGACGGTGATCTGACCATCTGACACCTCGGGCCGCAGGAAGGGGGGTCTCACCAGCACCGTCTGCTCAGCCTTTGGGCGCCCGAGGTACCTGGGGAGGGGGCAGGAGGAAGGTCATGGCCTGGTGGCTTCTCTGGGGATGCCAGGGCTGAGTGTGATGAGGGCCAGGGTTACCTGCACTGCCTGGGCTCACCTGGGGGCCGGGGAGCTGCAGAGCACCCGGCTGACGTTCTTACAGCAACCGTTGGTGAAGGGGTTGACACCCCCACGGAACTTGCCCGTTACCTGCGGGGTAAAGGAGTGTAACAGCCTCGGGGCAGGCAGGGACCACAGGGGGCTCGGCCCAGCCAGCCATACCAGGGTCTGTCCAGCAGCCTCAGGACAATCTCCAAGGACAGAGATACTCAGAGATCCTCTCCCTTACCCCGGTCCCTCTTTAAGTGATCAACTATAACCTGGAGTGCCAAAGGTCTCCTTGATCTTGCCTCCTGCCCCCCAGAAGTGCCCACCTGGCTCCATCCTCTGGCAGCACCCCCAACCCCAGGCTGCCCCTCAGACAACCTGTGCTCTGCCCCTCCAGCTCAGGGGCCTCCCAGCCTTAATCCAGCCCATCCACATCTGCCCTGCTCCGGAGAGCCCCAAAATGTATCCGTAGGTGGCCTCGCTGGGACCAGCAGCCCCCCGTAGCCCCGTGGGCCTACCTGTTCGTTGGTAGTGCGGCCCCTGGCCACGAGCACCACGTGGAAGCCTGTCAGGCCAGCGACGGGAATGAAGAACAGCCCGGCCACGCACATCACCACCATCCTGCCACAGCCAGCTAAGGAGGAGCTGCAGCCCCGCTCGGCACCGCGCCAACCCCGGCCCCCACCCCGGCCCCCACCTTGGCCCCCATGGCCCGGGAGGATACGTGACGGCCATGCGGACGCCGGAGAGCTCCTCCACCTGGTACAGCACGTAGAGCAGCCCGAAGCCAAAGACCCCCATGATGTGCGTGGTGAGCGACAGCAGGAAGAGGAAGAAGTAGCGGTAGTTGCGCCGCCCGATGCAGTTGTTCACCCAGGGGCAGTGGTGGTCGAACTCCTGCAGGGGTGTTGGCGGGGGTGGCACGGTGAGGGGGTGCTGCCGGGGCTCCCTGCCCTGCCCTGGCACAGGCCCCAGGAGCTCCTCACCTCCACGCAGTTGTCGCAGACGCTGCAGTGGGAGCAGCGTGGCGGGCGGTAGAAGCGGCAGGTTGCGCACCACTTCATGCGCACTTGGATGCCCTTGATCTCCACCGTCTTGTAGAGCGGGGCCCGGAAATCGTCCTCCTTGTCCTCGTCCTCCTCAGCTGGTGGGGACACCCCGGAACAGCCACGCGTCAGGGCCTGGCCAGACCCTGCCTGCCCGAGCCGGAGGCACCCGGCATTGCCCTGCTGGCATCTGGCACAGGGACCCCCAAACACAGTCTGGGGGCTCTCCCCAGCCTTGCCCTTGAACCTCGATATCACCTGAGCCCCAGAGACCCGACATGGGATGCTGAACCCAGAGCTGACATCCCTAACCCGATCCCACTGGGCAGGGTGAGGAGGGCTCTCCACCAGCCTTCTGGGACCCAGAAATGCTCTTTATCTCAGAGGAAGGGTGCAAGGAGACAGCTCTACCTGAGACCCTTGCTGGTTGGAGCCAGACTCACCTCGTGGGAATATGCCCGGGTCCATGAAGGTGGCCATGCTGAAGTTGGCCAGCACGAAGAGGAAGACAACAGCATTGTAGGCGGGGATGATGGGGGAGACGTAGAGACTGAGCCCCGGGCACCTGCAGGCACAGCAGCACTAAGACCCCCTGGGACCCCCCACTGTCCCTACAGCTCCACCCAGTGCCCCCCACACCCAAACCGAAGCTGTGCCTGGGCCACCTCTGCAGCCCAGCCTGACCTCGGCCCAGGAAGCACCCTGAGGACACAGTGGGATGCGCTCCAGGCATCATCCACCAGGGAGTGAAAACACTCGTGCCCACAGCACCGTGGGATCCCACTGACACACGCCATGTGTGAGAAGAGGGTTGGCACGGGGGGGGACCCAGGGGAGCACACCAGAAAATGCCTACACTTTGTCCTCCCTGTGCCCCACCAGCTGCATGGGGCGCAGAGGGGACCCTGTGAGAGGAGAGGACACAAAAGCAGAGTCAGCTCCGGTGCCTCCAGATCTGCTCCTGCCCCTCACATCCCAGAGACAGCTCTGGTGGGATGCTAGGACCCCAACCAGCACCCAGCTCCTCCAGGAGGGAATCACCCTGCTCCCTCCTGCCCCAGGCAGGTAGCACACTCAGGACAGCGGGCTTCCCCCTTGGAGGCGCCAGAGTAATTCTCTAATCTGCTTTGCTGCTGGGATTTAATCCCGCAGATCTAGGGCAGCATCTGTCCCTCTCTTCCCCCTGCAGCGCTAAGTGCCGATGGATTTGGGTGGCTGGAGCAGCGCGGGGCTGGGCGGGCAGGGCGACATATGGTGCCAGCGCAATAATCCCCTGCAGGTTGGGGTCAAGGGGCAGGCATTGGGCCCGTCCCCTCCTCCACCACCACCACCGGGCAGGGATGGGTCCCACTGCCAGCCAGGCAGCCCTGGGAGCCCCAGCAAGGCTCCAGCTGGGAATAAAAACCCTTGGCACAGGGCTCTGCCCCCAGCACAGGGCTGCCGGGGCCCAGGGGAGGGCAGGGGGGCACCCCCAGCCAGGGCAGATGTGGCAGGAGGTGGAGGAGTGGGCACTCCTGCCTGGCACACACCTGCCTGACACACACCATCCTGGCACACTCCTGCCTGGCACACTCCTGGCAGCACAGAGGGCGAGGCAGGCAGGGTGCTCCCAGCACCGGGCACGGCTCCGTGCCCCGGGAAGGGTGGGAATCATCAGTGGGACCTGCTCTCACAAGCCAAGGCCAAGGCTGTCCCCATCCAGGTGCAGCAATGAGTGCAGGACGAGAGCAGGAAGGCAGACCTCCGGCTTCGGGAGAGCGCTGAGAGCAGCGCGGCGGGGCTTGGCCCCGCTCTGCCACCTGCACACTCCTCCTCCTCACCTTCCTCTGGGACACCTCCAGGCCCCACACAGAGGACCAGGCTGCTCTGCAAACCGTCTTCCCGCCAGAGCCCCTTCCATCCGCACTCCTCAGGAGCCCTGCCGGGCACCCTGGGCGCTGCCTCCCCACTCTGTATCAGGACGGCTTCTCCCGGTGTGTCACCCCAAGCTCTGCTCCGGGCTAGGGAGCGGCTCCAAGCCTGGCTCTGGCCCTGCCAGCCCTGCTGCCTCCTCTGGAAGCCGGCCAGGAGGATTCTCCACAGCTGGGACAGGCTGGAGAGGAGGAGACCTCTCCAATCCGTGCTCCAAAACCCTTGGAGAGCAGTGCTGGAGGAATGGGACCTACGTGACAGCACCAGGGCACAACCTGAGCACGGGAAGAATCACAGAATCACGGAACCACAGAAGTGCTCAGGTTGGAAAAGCCCTCCAAGATCACAGAGTCCAACTGTTCCCTCAGCACTGCCAAGGCCACCATTGAACCATGTCCCCGAGTGCCACATCCACACCGGTGTTCTTTGAACACCACCAGTGGGCTGGTGACTCCACTGCTGCCCTGGACAGCCTGTTCCAGGACTGAACAAGCCTTTCCACAAGGAAATTTTCCATAATATCCAACCTCAATTGCAATCTAAAGCAATCTCGTCTCATCACTTGTTCCTTGAGAGAAGAGACCGAGCCCCACTTGACTCCAACTTTCTGTCAGGGAGTTGCGGAGACTGAGAAGAACAGACCAGAGCCAAGGACCCCACATTCCTGAGCTGAGCTCCCCAGCTCTGTTCTCTGCCAGAGGGAGAGGGGCAGGGGGCTCAGAGGAGCCTTAAAAGCAGCAAACGCCCTTCCAGGAACCCTGTAGAAGGAGCTCCTCTCTCCAGGAAGGGAAATCCCAGCCCAAACCTTTGCTGGAAAGGGATGAAGGGGAGCCAGGAAGGCCCGTGGCTGGGCAACCATCCTGCACAGGGAACAGCCAACAGCCAAGCCAAGCCAAGCCAAGCACACAATCCTCGAGAGACAGGGAAAGATCCAGCTGCCTTGGAAAGCTCTGGGGCAGGTAGAGAGGGAAGAACTGGGATGCAGCATTCCCGGCCATGAGCACAACATCAAGATCTCCTCCCCAGCACCCCCTGCCCTCCCAGCTCTCCCGCACCCAGGGACCCCTGTGCTGTGGGACAGGAATCTCCACGGAGCCCACGGCCAGGGAGTCACCTCCCAGGACTAATCCCACCCACAGGAGGGAGCAGGGTCCTCCCACAGGGAGCAAAGGTGCTGCCCATCCCTGAGGGCATCCCTTATTGGGAGCAGGAGGTGCTCCTGCCTTTTGCTCTCTTGGACAGAGAGCGTGGGGCTGCAGGCCCTGCCTCGACCCCGGGGACAGCCCTGGGCAGGGTAGGCGCCAGCTCCTCAGGAGCAGGAGGAGGAAAAGGAAGAGGAGGAGGGAGGCTCCTGGCCATCACAGCCATGCATGTCCCGCAGCACCCAACGGGTTCCCCCTCCAGATTGGATCGGGATGCAACACGCCCATCGCCAGAAGAGTGTCGGGACTTGTCCCTGGCAGCACATGAGAGAACTCTGGGAACCTCGGGCACCCTGAGTCACACCTGGATGCAAGACAGGCTTTTTGCCACCAGTCATGCCTGGAGAAGTCTGTCCCTCCCAGCTGGCTCCCCCTCCCCTCCACAGCCCCTCATCCCCTGCCCTCTCCTGCAGCACAGCCATCCCCAGGACGCCTCTCCTCCCTCCAGGTCTCCAAGGCCCTGCACCAATACAATCAATCCCTGCTCACCCTGACCTTCCTACAAGTTTGGGTCCCACCAGGAGAGCACACAGCACCGTTTCCCAACCGCACCAGTCCATGTCCTGGCTCCAGAAGGGACAGGGAGCCTGAGAACCAACCTGAGAACCAGGAGTCAGGACTGGTCAGCAGGGTGACGAAGGAATGGACAAACGGACCCCAAGAGGGAGTTTCCATTCCTAAATCTGCACCTGTCTGAGAGCCAGCAAGCCTGGGACCCCTGCTCCTCCCAGAGAAAGGCAGGAACATCCCCTCTCCCACTGCTCCCCCCTTCAGTCCAGCCAGCCTCGGCTCATTTCCACAGCCACGTGCTCGGCAGCAGCTCCTCATTAAATTAATCAATTAAAGAGAGTTCTTGGCCCAGAGATACAAATCCTGGATGGACCAAAAGGCGTCCAGTGGGTACTCTGGAAGTAACACAGATGAAGCCTGGAGAGCCGTGCTGAGCCCTGGCTGCTCCCTGCCTGGGGGAGGCCTCCCAGAGCACCCCTCCCCAGCTTCCACTGCACTTCCCAAAGGATGAGCCTTAGCTGGAATGCCAACAGCATGCAGGGCAGCTAGCAGCTGCTCCAGATGTCCTTGTCCAGGCGGGGAAGGGTCACCCTGGCCCTTGGAACCATGCAGCAGGCAAACCTCGGGCCCAAGTCCCTGCCATCCCACTCCGGGGCCAGGCGGATGTGCAGCTGCCCCCCCGGCTGAGCCCCGTATGAACGCCGTGCCCGGGCTTTCACGGGCTGTTCTGAAGTAGGTTAAACAACACCGCTGACCTGTAATTACAGCGACCTGCCCAGGTGTTCCTGCCCTGGCCAAACCTGCTCTGCGGCGCCGGCTCCGGCACTGCCTCTCACCCTGCCCTGATAAGCGGCTGCTCCCGGCGGCGCTACCACAGCCCGGGGCCAGGATGGGCTTGGGGGTCCAGCTGCCTGGGGGGCCCCCTAAACCACAGTTGCAGAAGCAGCCTGCCCCTCCCTGGTCGCACACGGGGTGTCACGCACAGCTTGGAGGACATGGCCCGCTCCCCCCACTTCTCCTGCATCCCTCCGGAGCGGGAGCACAGTCAGCAACTTCCACAGGCGTCTGGCAGCCTGGAGCAGCCAAATCTAGAGCCTGGGAGCTGGGTGACCACTTGGTGTCCCGGCAGAGGACAGCCACATGTGCTGAGTGACACCACCAGCTGCACCCTAACCGGACAGTGCAAACCAAACCCACTCTCCCCTTCAGTTGTCAAGTTCCCCTGTCACTGCTCGGTGGCTCCCAGGTGCCAAAGCCACAGTGACCTTCCCACCACCATCCCAGAGAGTGGCAGGAGCCACCACACCCAGCCCTTCAGCCGCCTGCAGCTCCAGCTGACTCTCAGCAGGAAAACCCCAGGGAGCAGGAGAGGCTTCCCAGAGCAGACGGTGCACCCCCTTCCCACCAGCCAGGACCCCAAACACATTCCCACTCAGATCCCACCCCAGGGACACCCTGTAGGGTTTGGTAGCTGGTCCGGCTGCCGTGCTCCAGCTTTCCTGCCTGGCACACCATTCCTGCCCAGTACATCCTGCTCTCTCCCAGGCTCAGAGCCGGCACAGCAGCCCAGCCCCCTCCTCGACACCCCCAGGTCCTGCCCCCCTGCCTGCCGCCCCCAAGGGCACGTCACTGAGGCACGTGGCACCGGGCAGGGAGGCCTGACAGGAGAGAGTAGCCCTGGGACACCCCCAGGCCTCTCCAGCAGCCGGTACCATCTCCCACCCTGGTGGACCCCCAAGGCCCTGATGACCCACTGGCCACGCCCCTCGGGCCCTCCCAGGGACACTGAACCCTTGTTTGCCCAGGGCAGGGCTGACACCGACAGCCAATGATGTGTGCAGGGGGCAGAGTTCTCCTCCCTGAACTCTCCTTTGTGGCTCACAAATCGATTACAAAACTCCAAAAATAGCGCGGATCCTGCCCCGGCCCAACCAAACCGCCCCGCCAGGCTCCACAGGAGAAAGCGATCCCTGAGTTTTCCACCCACAGGTCACAAACCAGTGCCCAGCTCTGCTGATCTGGAGCTGAGTGGTGACACGGTGCCTCACCAGGACCCCCAGATGGGGAAAACTGACTGACACGGGTCCTGCTGTTCCACGGACCGCTAGGCCACTCCACCACCTGGAGCACAACATCCCCCTTCTCTCTGGGAGGAAGTCCCAACCCCTCTCCCTATTTCCCCACGTCCCCTGTCCCCCGCTCCCACCCTCCCCGCTCCAGCTAAGCTGCTGGGACTCACGTGAAGGCGAAGAAGAGGGTGGTGGCTCCCACTAGGAAGATGGCAGCAGCAGAGACTGGGACGTACTTGCTGGGTTTGAATCTCTTTCCAGAGGCTGCTGGCATGTTGGAGCTGTGGTGGGGGGTCCGCCCCGCAGCATAGCCCAGGCCCCACAGGAGTCAGAGCAGGACAAGAAGGGGAGGTGGACAAGGGCCGACCCCTTCCCGGCCTCTGCGCCCGCTCCGAGGCCAAGCTTCCACCTGGACAGATAATCCAGACAAGTCTCTGGAGCTGGTGGCCCAGGAGAGGAGCCGACCCTACGCCCTGCCCTGCAAGAGCTCGCGGGCGCAGGGGAGGAGGCTGAAAACCATCAAAAATCCAGAGCAGAGCAGGGGATTTGGGTTTAAAACAGCCGTTGGAGTGGGAAAACCGTGAGTCCTCGCGAGCCTCGCTCTGTCAGGAAATAGGCAGCCAGGTTCTCAGGGGAGGGAATTCCCCAGGCTCACCCGGCGCTTCCCACTCGGCCAGCACCCCGGGAAGAGCACGAGATCAGCAAACTCCTTGCAAAAAAGCCACTCTGGGAGCCTCGGGGAAGCCACTTCTCTTTTTTAATTTGCCTCGGCGGTGCCGCAGCCCCCGGTGCTGCACAGGAGCAGGGGGTGGTCTCCAAGCAATCTGCCCAGCTTCCTCACAGTGCCTCCTCCTCCTCCTCGTTCTCCCCTCGCTGGAGGGGTCACGGGAACACTCTCCCTGATTTCACCGGGATGCGGGGCTGGCTGGCGGTGGCCGTTTAATTTTATTTATTTCTCTCTTGTCCGTTAAAGCCGAGGAACAGCTGGTGCAAGGTTGAGCTGTAAATCCTTTCTTTCCAGGGGGGCGGAGGGGAAGGTCTGGCAGACTGTGGGTTTTCCTACTTGCTCCTTTCTCCTGACCCCCCAGGCCCTTCCACGGGCTCTGTATCCACTTGGCAGTTGGGAACCGACAGGAATTGCATTAAATCCTCTCAACAGCAACCATTTCCCAGCAGGTGAACGGGGGGGACCTGGAAGAGGGCGTTCAGGGAGCACCTTTACAACCCCAACAGACACCCAAGGGTGGCAGAGGTGCTGAGCAGGTCTGGCTCACTCATGGCCCGGGCAGTGCAGAGGGGAGGTCTCAGTTTGTTCCAAACCGCTCCATTTTTTCCTCCCCGTCTTTCAACAAAATCCTTCTTCATTCATCCATTTGTCTTGTTAAAAAAAAAAAACACAACAAACAACTACATAAAAAACATTAAAATTTGAGGTCTGGCATGCCACAGCTCACCTGGAAAAAAAAATAACAGCAGGAATTACTATGGCAAGAGAAGGGACAGAGCCATGTGGGAACACCAAGGGAGGGGCCAGTGAGCTCCCCAGTCCCTACCCCATCTGTGACCCCCCCAAGAAACCACCCTGAGCCCCAAAGGAGTGGAGGGACCCCCTCAAATTCCTTCCTGCAGCTCCAGCTCAAATCCCAGCACCAGTGAGCACCGGCTCCCTGAGGTGCAGAGGCCGAGCAGAAGCTCCAGAACTTAACACAAGGGTGGAGAGCACAAGAGGAAAAGACATGCAGGAGTCTCACCCCCTTCCCTGGAGTGTAGGAGATGGGAGAGGCCCACGGAAAGCACTATTCCCCCAACTGGACATGGCTTTTGCAGCTCCGGATTCATCAAGAACTGTAGTGCCAGGACAGGGGGAATGGATTTGAACTGCCAGAGGGCAGGGTTAGGTGGAGTATTGGGAAGAAATCCTTCCCTGTGAGGGTAGGGAGGTCCTGGCACAGGTTGCCCAGAGAAGCTGTGGCTGCCCCTTCCCTGGAAGTGTCCAAGGCCAGGTTGGACAGGGCTTGGAGCAACCTGGGCTAGTGGGAGGTGTCCACTAGGAAGTAAGGGGGTGAAACTGGACAATCTTCAAGATCCCTTCCAACCCAAACCATTCTGGGATGCCATGGTTCTGTGAAGGACAGCTGGCTTCTCACTGGGTAGCCCCAATGCCTGAGGGTGCCCTTGGGAACATGCCACCCTTGGCTGATGACAGGAACACAGGAGGGAGTGCCACGGACAACAGGAAAGCCACATCGTTCTGGAAATGGGAGCAGGAGGCCCCAACCTGCCCCAAACAACCATAAGCCCATCACCCATCAATCACATCACCCCAGATCCTGCTCGTCACCTACCCTCCCCTTGCCGCCTCTCCCCAGCTCCGAACGCAGCCCAGCGTCTCCCTGCCTTCCTCCTTCCAGCTCTCCCTGCCTCCCTAAGCTTTTCCTTCGGGGTGGACACAGGGAAGTCTCTGGTGCTGACTAAACAGGGCTGAAGGCTGGGAGAGCTGCGGCCCGACACTGAAAAGGCAAGCTAAATGACAAGGATGTGTTACAATGAGCTGGGTCCAGCCACCCTGGCTGACTCAGGCAGGAACCGCTCCTGCGGCCCGTCCCCTGCAGGACCCGACCTCAACTTCCCACCCCAAGGCTTCACTGCCCTTGGGATGGGGAGGAAATGCAGGGACCAGCCCAGAGAATGTGCTGGTTTCACCTGGCAGCAGCTCCAGTGACACCAGGGAAAGCTGTTTCCCGTGGCAGGGCTAGAGCTCCCCAGAGAGCTGCAGTTCTCCAGCCCCACTCTGCGCCCACCGGGCTCTGGGAAAAGCACCAGCCCCTCTACAGGGTTTGGGGAACAGCCCAGCACCCCACAGAGCCCAGCCCTGCAACAGGGGCCGACAGCAATTCCAGGATGGGCTATCAGCAGTTCCAGGGATGGGCTGTCGCAAGTTCAGGGCCAGCAGCACAGCTGATTGCTTTAGCAGGAGCAATCTGCTCCCGGCCCTTTGCACGCTCCACCAGGGAGGCACAGCCACGCCTCGGGCTCAAACAGACCCTGCCAAGCAGAAGGGGGTGTTCCCTGATATTCCTCCCTCCAGAGATCTCCACCCTCCCCTCGTGGCCCTGCTCTGCCTCAGCCCTTCCACCCCAAGATCCAGGTGCTCTGGCGCTTCACAGGGGGGTGATCCCTGCAGAGGTGCCAGAGCCTGTTCCCCATGGAATCAGGTACCCATGGGACAGGCCACCTGAGCTGGGGGAAAGTCCCAAGCACTGTCATTAGCGACACCCAAGCGAGATCCAATGCAAACGCATCCTTGTTTCATGCCGGGAATAACTCCACAACTCACCAGGAGGCTGCCGAGCCCATCCCGACTCCCAGAGCCACCACACAGCTCTGGGAATGCCTCCCTGATCCCCATGGCGTGGCAAGACCCCCTCAGAGCCCCCCAGCCCTGCTACAGAGACCTGGGCAGAAGCCCAGCCCAGCGTGCCAGAGTCTCTGCTCTGCAATCCTCAGGGTGCCCAGGAGAAACTCAAAATTCACCCAGAATTCCCACAGATGACACCAATTCAGGCCACGTTCCCACTGATTCTCTCCCAAACACACATGTTCCTCCCCAGCCATCCCCCTTCTCAGCCCTGCAACCTGCCCACCTCTGGTCTACTGACCCTTCTTTTCCCTTCACCTTCTCCCCACACTCTTTGTCTCTCTGGACACTTTGTCCCCATCCCCAAAGGCCACTCACAAAATTCCCTGCTCCAAAGAGTCCCCAGCTCATGTCACTTCCCTGAGACATACAGGCTCTGTTCTTGCCTCCCATTCCTTTCCCTCTGTCACTTCCAGCCCAGCAATTCCTCTCCTGCTCCTCCAGACCTGCCCTGCTCCTTCCTCCCCCAGTGCCTCTGTCACTGCTCGCTGCCCCTTTCCTCTCCCACAGAAATTCCACCTAATTTTCCCACCCTAGCACTCCCCTTTCAGAGCACTTTCCCAGTCCTGCTCTGCTCAGCCATCCCTGGAGCATTCAAGTCCAGGGTTTCCCTCTGCTCACACAGGGCAGCTGCTCCTGTTTCCCTCATCTCCCTTTCTGGGGATTTCCTTTAATCCCTCCCTTCTGTCCCTGTGGCTCCTCACTCTGCTCCTGCCCGGGAAGGAGGAAATACACCCAGGAATTGACCAGAGGGCTCCCACCACTGCCTGGGATGGGAGCCCACGGCACAGGGAGGGCAGAGTTCCCCCTTGCTTCCCGGCTCCCAAACCTGCGTCACCCGCTGGGATCCGCAGCTCCCGACCTGCCCCGATCCAGCCAAGTTCCCACGGCGCAAGGCAAGCACACAAACAATTCCTTCCACGTGAGGCAACTCCCAGAGAGGGCAGATCCAGGATTGCGCCGGAGACGGGATGTGCTTTACCTGTTCCCACTTTGTTTTGATCAGCTGCGTCCACGGCGCCGTTCCAGAGATCGCCGCGGGCTTGGCCCCGGCACCAGGAGATTCCCTCCTCCCTCTGCAGCTCCTTCTGCTCCCCCTGTCCTTGCATGGCCAGCTCTCACCTACCACTGATGGTTAAGACTCCAAAATCTATCAGAGAGAGTGGACATGTTCCCAAACCTGCCCCACTGCAGCCCCCCAGCACGAGATTCCCCTCTGGTCCCCATCCTATGTGCAAACAGGAACCGCTGTCCTGTTTTTGGGACACTTTCCTGCTTCTAATTCCAAAGGAGGACACACAGCAACGTGCATTTGGATATGGTGGAACTGCTGCATCCTGCACACCCTCCTCTCTTCCAGGTGGATGTAGAGGGGTGTCAAGGAGGATGAACAGGGAAAATGGACAAATATTCTGCTGCAGACAGCCAGAAGGCGGGAATCACTCTGTGCTTATCTCCTGCCCAGGGCTTACACCGCTCCCATCCTCCTTCCCCCAGCCCATCCCACTGCTTTACGTGGGATTAGCCCCATTGGATGGGCAAGGCAGGAGGAAACATGTCTGGTCCATCGGGGCCGTGCCCCACCAGGCCCCACAGGGAGCATGGACAGAACTGGGCTCCTGTAGCTGCGCCAGGACATGCCGGGCACAGCTGCAGATGGGAGTGTCCCCAAACAGGCCCCTCACAGGGGAGTTCAGGGTCCCCTCCTAACTACTCCCCTCTCCATCTCCAGCTGGGGCTCATGGCCTCGGGATCCAACGGGAATAAACGTCTGCTAGAGCAGCACCTGGGCCCGAGGGAAGGAAGGTGATAACTGGATTAAGCCCAGAAAGAGGCTCCAAGATCAGCTCTCCTTGCTCCGATCGAGACAAGGCTCTGGTGGCACTTTACAGCCCCCAAATCCACCCTAGTACAGAGAATGTCGCCTCCCGAGCGCCCAGACGCAGCTCTGCGCCGGGGCGGGAGCCGGCAGGTCCGGGGGAACCACTCCTCGGAGCCGCGGGGGACGCGGGGGCAGCCCGTCCCCTCCCTCCCGGCACCGGCGGGGGGGTGTGGGGAACGGCGTGGAGAGGCCAGGCCGGAGCCGCGCCGACTCGCCCCAAAAACCCGCGGAGGCGCGACCGCGGCGCCGGTGTGCGGAACGCGGCGGTGAAGGTGCTCCTGGGAGCACCGGGGCCGGGCCCGGCTGCGGGGCAGCGAGCGCGTCCCCCGGGGGGTTCCTGGCCCGGCTCCGGGGCGCATGGCCGGGCCCAGCCCCCGGGGCACGGCGGAGCACGGCCCGCTGCCGGCGGGGCAGGAGGAGGAGGAGGAGGAGGAAGCGGTGCTCCCGTGCAGAGGCACCGGCGGCCATCGGGGCAGCGTCGGCCGTGCGGAACGCGGCGGGGACTGAGGCCGCGGACGGGGACACCCGCGGGCGGGCGGACGGAGCGAGGGGCCGGTGCCCGCCCGGGAGGCGGCTGGGGGGGGGGTGCCACCGGGACACACCGGGGGCACGGCCCGAGCGGCGCGCGGGGGCGGCCGCCGCGGGAGGAGCGGCGGGACGAGCGGCGAGGGGGCCGGGGAAGGGAGGGCGCGGCGGCGGCGGAGGGGGGAGGGGGGGTGCTGGCGGCCCACGTGACTCACCGGGGGGCCGCGCGCGGCTCCGGGATCGGGCGGCGGCGGTGGCGGCGGCTCCGGGCGGGCGGGGCGGGGCCGGCCCCAGCGCGCGTGCGCACCGCGCTGGCCCACCATTGGCCGCCGCCCCGCCGCGCCCCGCCCCCGGGAGCGGCGGCGCGCATGCGCTCGCGAGGAGAGGCGGGGCGGAGGGGCTCAGGCACGGCGGGGCGCGGGGGACACGGTGCATGCGCGGGATGCACCATCGCGGGGACGCGTGGGGGAACGCGGACACGCGCACTGAGACCCCCGGGAACTCCCCCTTACCCCCTCCGACACGGACACCGACCGACAGCAGAGGGCTTCCGGATTTAATATCAAACCGTACAAAACAGTATAAAAGCAGAGGGCGGCTGCACAGCCGGGAGGACTCAGGGGGGCACACGGCCGGGAGGAGGGGGGGCTCACGCGGCTGCCCCCCCTACTTGAGGTCCATGAAGCGGATGTCCATGATGAGCAGGAAGTTCTTGGGCAGGGGTCGCGGTGCCGGGGACAGCACGGTGAAGACCTGGCGCTCCAGGTCGACGCCAGTGACCACGATGAAGCCGGCCACACTGGTCTCCGAGATGTTGTCGTCGGGGCCGTCGGCCGTGCTGACACTCAGCAGGTGGTGCACCATGTCCCGCCCTGGCGTCACCGGCACCAGTTTTAGCTGGTTGTCCTCCTGCGACATGCCCAGCGGCAGGCACGAGTCCGGGATGGTGGGCGCGCCCACCTTGTAGATCTTGACGTCGGAGAACTTGACGTCGAAGGCGTGCGGGTAGAAGCAGCCGCGGAAGCCGTAAAAGTACTCGCGGATCCGCTCGTCCCGGCACTCCCGGCGGAAGTCCTTGGAGCGCTCCACCACACCGCCTGACTTTGGCAGCAGCACGGTGCGCACGAAGTGCGGCAGGTCGCGCTTCAGCTCGTTGTAGAGGCGCTCCTGGTCCAGCACCACCACCACGTCCACCTCGAAGGCAGAGGCGGCGTGCACCAGGGCCTGGTAGCCTGAGCTCTTGACCCAGCCGCAGGTGTTGATGACGCAGCCGCTGACAGAGGCGCGCCGGTTCACCTCGCACCGCTGGTTGAACACGTCGGCCAGGCGGGACGTGATCTGAGGGGGAAGGGACTTCAAATATTATCCCATTCCGACCCCAACAGCTTCTGCTAGCCCAGAATGCTCCCAGCACTGTGCAGCCCGGCCTCGGACACTTCTATGGATGGGGCACAGCCACGCCCACCCCTGGGCAACTTCCAGAGTCTCACCACTCTTCCTCCCTAATATCCAGCCCAAATTTCCCCTCTGTCAGTGTGAACCTGTTCCCCTTTGTCCTGTCACTCCAGTTCCTGGGGAAGAGTCCCTTCAGATATCGGGAGGTTGCTCTGGGGTCCCCACACAACCTTCTCCTCCCCAGCCCGAGTAGACACCCCCCCTTTCCCAGCCTGTCTGCACAAGGGAGGTGCCCCAGTTCCCTCAGCAGCTTCACGGCCTCCTCTGCACTTCCCTCCCTCCAGCTAGGGAGGAGGGACTGCCCCAGGGCTGCAGCCAGGTCAGGGTTCTGTCCCCAGACAGCCCCCTCGGCGCTCAGAGCCCTCCCAGCCTGGTGAGTCGGGGCAGGGAACAGCCCAGTCGTGGCCCCTCTCCCTTCCCCGGGGGGAGCTCCTCCACGCCTGTCCCCACGCCGCCCTGCCCGCATCCCGGGGTACAGGGACCCTCGGAGCTGCTCCCAGCCCCCGGCGTGGCGGGGGGGATCCCCTCCGGCGCTCACCTTGTTGTAGAGCTTGATGTTGGTTCCGGGCGTGGTGGAGCCGAAGTGGTAGACGAGGGGGGCCTGCAGGGAGAAGCCCTCCTCGACGTCGGCGGGGCGCTCGATGTACAGCGCGCCCATGGTGCCGGGGATGGATACCGAGCCCTGCCCCACGTCCAGCTCCACGAACGTGGGCCGCCGGCCCAGCCGCACGGCGTAGTTGAGCAGCAGGCGGCACACGGTGGTCTTGCCCACGTCGGTGGGCCCCACCACCATCACGCGAGGTCCACGCTCGTCGTCGCGCTCGGCCTGGCGCCGCATCTGCTCCAGCGCCGTGTGCGTGTTCAGGTACAGCAGCATCGGCGTGTCCCGCGACACGTAGGCCACCTCGGTGCGGCCGCTGAGCTGCACGGTGCAGCCGTGCCACGTGAACACGGCCACCTTGGCGCCCGCGTCGAACGTGAACTTCTTGTTGCGGGTGAGCTCGGTGCCGAACACCTCGGCCATGCCGGTCAGCAGCTCCAGCTGCACCGTCTGCGCCGCCTCCACCTCGAAGCGCAGCTCCGTCTCCCGCTCCAGCTCGAACTTGGCCACCTGCTTCTTCTCCTCGCCGCTATCGTCCGCCATGACACCGCCCCGGGGCTCCCGGTACCGGCGCCCGCCGCCGTCGTGCTGGAATTGGCGTCAGAGCGGCGCGACGGCGGGAGCGCCCGCGTCACGTGATGCTCCCTAATCACGTGGGTCGCTCGGGTCACGTGGGTGGGGCTGAGGTTCGTTTGCATCTCATTTGCATGCGTGTGCGTATACGTGTGCGTGTCTGCGTTCCGCCTTCTCCTTTGCATCGCACTACGGTGTCCCCCCCCGCCCAGCCCCGGTCCCTCGGAATGGCTCCCGGGATCGTTCGCGTGGGGTTTGCACGCAGTCCCGCCCCCCCTTCACCCTTACGTCTCATTTGCGTGCGCCCTGGGAGTTACTGAGAGGGAGGAGCCGCGGGGACAGAGAGGACACGAGGGACGCGGGGGGACCAGGAGATACGGGAGGACACGGGGACATGGGGCACACGGGGGGAGCAAAGGGGACACACGGAGAGACACGGGGACAAGGCAGAACACGGCGACACGGCGTATCGCGGAGACATGGGGGGACACAGAGGACATGATGGACACGGGGAGATTGGGAGGACAAGGCAGAACATGAGGACAAGAGGACATGGGGAGAGGGGAGACACATGGTGGGACATGATATGATGGACACGGGGTACACGGGAAAATGGGGGACACGGGGGAACTGGGAGATGTAGGGGGTCATGGGGGACACATGGAGGACAAGCAGAACACGGGGACACATGGGGGGACTGGGGGATGCCGGCGGCCGCAGCGCATCCCCGGCAGCCGCGCTGACGTCGGAGGGGCGGGCGGTGACGTCACGGCGCCGGTGGATGGCGGTGACGTCACGGCCGCGGGATGAGTCACGGTGCCGCGATGCGGCCCCCGGGCACGTAGGGCCCCCCCCGCGCCCGCCCCGGGAACAGCGGCGACAGCAGCAGCGGGGACAGCGGCGGGCGGTGAGCGGCCTCGGCCCCCGCGAACGCACTGAACCCGGTACCCCCCTCGGGGCCCCCATCGTGCCCTCCCGCGAGACCCCCAAAGCCCCACCGAGCCCCCCGTCGTGCCCCCCCAGCGTTCCTGAGATTGCTCCCCCCCCCATGGCGGTACCCCCCTCCTGCCGCCTCGCCACCCCAAATATGCCTTCACCTGGCACCCTTTCCCCTCCCGGAGACCCCCGTCAAACCCACCGGGACTTACAATCTAACCGCTGGGACCCCAATCATCGCCCCTCGGGACCCCCAATTCCCCCCCTCGGGACCCCCAATTCCCCCCCTCGGGACCCTCATCCTCCCTCCTCAGGACCCCCAATCTCTCCCCTTCGGGACCCCCATCATTCCTCGTCAGGACCCCGAATTTTCCCCCT